>NC_056631.2:152980542-153280542 GCF_002870075.4 Lactuca sativa
TTTTATGAAGTGTTTTCTTTTGGGAATCCGCACAAACTTTGAATATTTGTTTTAGCTCGTCAAGGAATTTTCCTTAAGAGAAAACTCATATGTCAAGAAGTCTGTGGGAGTCATGTTGATCTTGATCTTGCAAGAGTCAACCGACGATGATCCTTTTAGTTATCACTAGCATGCGACATGTGGTTGATAACTTGTTGTGTTTAATTGACATTCTTATTTCTGTGCATTTACAGTTGAGTTTGCAATTCTTATGAGTTTTATGTTCTTCATTTAACTGTAAAAGCAAATCATGTTGTAAGTGAAAGTATAATGATCAATATGGGTTAGCTGCTAACAACATGGAAACATTGGTAGGCCCTTGAGCTGCCAGAAGGAAAGAAATTTAGAATAGCAAAGTTCAGTCCATGAAGGAAAGCTAAATTTAAATTTGGTTTGACCTAACCTTGTCTTATAACTATAATTTGGTAATGATAGATTCATATGGATGGGAACGTTTGAACCATCAAATATAGGTAATAAAGGTTTGGCTCTAATTCATGAAAATGATTATGAGGAAATACCTTAGCTGATAGATTTAAATGATCCGGTAAAGATCAACATATTGATATTGGTTGTGTTACATGCATTCTCAAATTCCCAATATGATTACAGCATCCCTCTTCATATTTCTAATTGTGAGGAATGAAAAGTGATTAACTTTCGAGAGATATATCTATCAAGTCTTGAAAGGTTTAAACACACACACACATACCATCCAACTAAGGTGCTTAAGCTAAAGAAGTCTAGTTGGATACTTACCGAAGCATCGCATATAAGAAATCTGCACTTCTGTATGAAAGTCAAAGGGTATTTATTTCTTGGTACATGTAAAAGATAGTGGGATTAGCAATATTGTTCGTAGGGAACAATGTATCTAGTTTGCAAATTGCAAACTTAAAAAATTGTTTCACTATAATGGACTTAAGGGAGAGGTCACACATACTTTATTTTTAGTCCAAAGATTTAGATCATATAGTTTTACAGAACTTAGTCAAAGATATATGAATATCATGTTGAAATGTTTCAAAATAGGAGATTCGATATATGGAAGAATTATAGCAAGAGATTAAACATATATCAAGTCTTTGTGTAGGGCATAATGAATCGAGTCCAATATGGTTCGGATATAGGAACGATCACATGTGATATAATATTCGTTTATTCTAAAATTTTCAAATGCCTTTAGCATTGTGTGAAAAGGATTAGAATTTTGTGTGACTAATGTTGTTAAACAATTATCAAGAACATTCTAAAGTTTTACTACAGACCTGGTTGTGGATAGTTAGAAGTATGATATTACTTGGCAAGAACCATAGTGACATCTTTTTCAATTGAGATGATTCTTCATCAAAATTGATGGTTGTATGGGTATATGGAAATGTTTCCATAATTGGGGATGCTTGTATAATCTACATGTAAGTTGGAATCTTTAATGCAAGAGATGTGTTCAATGAGTGCACCTTGAATTTGAGACTTCATAACCATGGAATTTTTTCTAATAACAAGTTTTAGTGGAACATTCTATAACATCGAAGGCTCAGTCCTTGTGACTTTAGAACCTAGACATCACAAGAGTTCAATGCATGTGAAGATGAAATTTCACTACATATTAGATAGTGATAAGAATTTAGAATTATGAAATTAGCATCATTAGAGCATTTTCTAGTCGACCTACTCACAAAGGAAGGACCATAGAGAGACATATTCTGAATGTTCATAACATGGTATGACTGATGTTATCTAATTCAAATGGCTAGTTGATTACTCGAAACATTATATAATGAATAAATTCCTAATTATTATCATGATTAAGTAATAGAGATTTATTTATATTCAATGGGTACAATACAATAGTTAATTAGTTTATTACTATGTTTCACTTTGCATCTTTATGTCTCTGAGTGATTGAAATATTATTCAAAACTCCACAGCCATTCATACTATTAGGAGTAAGTAGTGAGTTAATATTGTTATGAATCGATTATTGATTGTCCACAGAGGTTGGACATTGCATACAAATTGCTACAATATTCATGACTACTTGGGAATAGGATTTTAAGTATTAGATAAACCAACGCTTAGAGATTACTTCACAGTTTTAATTATAAGTAATTCTAACATGATAATATCTTTCGTTCTTCAAATATATATATATATATATATATATATATATATATATATATATATATATATATATATATATATATATATAAGTCATTTTTTTCAAATCAGTTGTGCATTAGTTTACTCCATTACATATTGTAACTGGTGTTATAAAGTGTAATTCTATGCATGATTTGGTGACTAAAATGAATGATTATATAGTCAAAGTTTATTTGATTATTTTGCCTTAACAAGAAAAACGATATATATAGGCCCCTCGGTGATTTGAGTTCATCTATAAGAACCAGGCTTGGTTTGGTCAAAATTGATGTGTTTAACTTTTTAGTCTGAATTTGATCACAAATTGGGAAATCATGAAACAAATAAATGAACATGAGGTTGATCATTTAATCCATGACTATTCAAACGACATCTTGTAGAATGAAGGAATAGCTAATCACTTATCTTTAGGCCAACGTTTGATTTGAATCAGAGTTCGGTAGTGGCTTTGGAAAGCACTCTTTGATGTTTAATTCAAGGTTATACTTGTATTTGTAGTTATAGACTTACCCAAGTGGAAGACTATTGGATTAAGGTGTCTAAGTTCTTTGTATACTCTTGTAATTAGAAGAAAAGTCCTTTTTGGGTTGGCCTTATAACTAGAAATAGCTAGAAATGATTTAGGAGAGAGAAGTATAATTTATTATATTTTTATTTGATTAACAAAGAAATTGGAAATTATGGGAAAATGATTTGTTAATATATTATTTGATTAATATATTAATTGGCAATAGATAGTTCCTTTGTTTATTTATTATGTGATTAATAAATTAATATGAGGTCAATTGTAAAATAATTGATTTGTTAATTTATATGATTAATAAATTAATGTGAGATCAGTAAGTATGGATTAATTATTAATCAGAATTAATCCGGATTAATTCGATATTAATTAAAGGTGCAAGGGATGAATTGTAATCGTTCAATAGTTGAACAAAAGAGGCAATTCTAGAACCATCCAAGCATGGACGGTTTTGGGAGCTCTTCTAGGGTTTCTGGAAGTCTCCTCGTTTCTTAAAAGGAAATGATTTGAATTATGATTAAATTTGTTATTTAATCAATTCAAATATTTCTTTGCTATGTAAGTTATCTAAACTATAAATAGGACTCATTGGCTTTCAAATTTCATTCATGACATTACTTATAAGCATATGAATGAAAATTCCATCATATTTGCCCTCTCCTACTCATTCTAGGGTTTCTAGTTTGGGGTTTGAGCCATTCAAGGCATCATACTTTTGGTGTTAGCTTTCCAAGACCAACAAACACATGGGATTAAAGTGATTTGTTTACTATAACAAATCAAAGATATGTAACCCTAGTTCTTGTATTTTGATTATACTAGGGTTTCAATTAGGGTTGATGTTATTTTTTTGTTTATTGTATCTTACATTCAAAGTGTTATGACATAGATCCTTTAGGTTGCATGTGCCCTTAAGTGTTAAGTGAAATTACGCAATAACATAGTTTTTTAACCTATAAAACCCATCATAATATCCATTCAAAAAAACAATTGTTCGCATATATGGCAGAAATTATCAATAACAGGAGAATTATGGAATCTCCCATTGATGGGTTCTTCTTGATAGTTTTTGGCAAATATATTAACTACCAAAATGCTATGTTAGATATTGAATCTAATAAATGACTTTACATCATAAACATTGATATGTAATCAATGTCTAATACTGACTTATGGGCTTGATTAATCTTCCTCCCTATAACAAGGCTATAAGGAGTAAGTGGTTATTTTTTAGAAAGAATACATACATAGAGATTTATATACATTTAGCAAGACTTATTGTAAAATTCTTCACTCATACTCATGATAAATGGCTAAGATTAAATCTTTTCTCAAGTATCTAGGATTAGATCAACAAGGATATTATTTACCAAAACTACATATTCTTATTATGTGATATGGAAAATAGATTTCAAGAAAAAACACTTATCTTAACAGAAACGTACTTGAACGTGTCTACATAGCTTATCCTTGAGGTTTTCTTAATCTAAGTTATCCTAAAAAAATGTGTAAGACTTAAGATCTATTTGTGGATATAAAGAAAACATCTCAAGGTTGGAATTGTCATTTTAATAAAAAAAACACAAGGTATGCTTTTATATCAAAATGAAGATAACATTTGTGTTTACTAAGAACTTGTGGGAGCATAGTGATATTCCCAATCTTATGAATAAGATATACTTAATCATTTGAAGTTACATTCCAACTATGCAAGGGCATTTCTATAATAATAGAAATCGATGAATGGTATTTCTAAAATGAAAGACATAGGAATGACAAGATACATTCTTTGAATGTAAAATATAGAATGATAGAAATCGATGAATGGTAAAGTTTTAAATCTTTTCGCATATGTTGACAATATCTTGAAAGAGATCAATATACATGATTCCTTTGGAGGACACTTTTCATTGCAACAAGACACCATTTTTATGCCTCAAAAGGTACTAGAACACATGTTTAAGCTATATATAATGACTTATATTATATTTTCTTTGAAAACTTATTCGATCATTCGTGTCATATTTTGCGGGAGACTAGGTATGTGATTATTCTATAAACATATCATAAGATAACGATGGGTTTCGAGCCTAGTGAAAGACCAAAGTGAGGGTAGCGAAAAAGACTATACATTATGATCTAATGACTCGAAATAGGTAGATCAAACTCAAACATATCTATGAAACATAAAGGAAATAAAACAATAAATCGTAACTTTCTTTCTTGGTGGTTTTCTTCTTTTGTTTATCAAATTTACTAGACTAGAGAACCCAACATAGAGTTCCTCTTATGTAATCGCACCCAAGACACAAAACAATTGCAGATCTTAACAATCCTCGAACATGAGCAGCTAACAAAATCGATAACTTGAATCTTTGTCAGACCAAGACATGTTGAATAGAGGGCCACTATGTGGGAACTGCACTTCAATAATTCAAGGATTTTTGAGGATTCCGAACATTGGTAGCTGAAGGACATTTTTTCACATGTACCAAAATCAGGTTTTGACTTCTCTTTATATAGGGAGGTGATTTTAAACCCTAAAGATAATAAAATATAATTATAAATATCTTGATATTTCAAATCATTCTAGAATATTCAATATTCCATTATTTTCTAATTAATTAATTAATTAATTAATTAAACTATTGATCATTTAACAAAACAAGTCCCTGATATAAATATCTTTTTTGGTTCTGTTTTATTTTTCTTTCATGTAACCCAAAAGGACATCGCTATTTATAGTAATATTATCGGGTTTGTTAAGGCTATGGGCACTAATCTCGATCAGCTCTCACTTGCACTTAGACATCAACAATTGACCGGTCTAAGACTTACTAGAAACAATAGTGAGTGGTAGTCCCAATGAAACTAGTATACTTATAACAACTTTGTTATAAACAACCATAAGACTAGTGACTTGAAATTCCTTTGAACTTTATGATATCTTATTATGAACGAGAGAAATAGATCAATGGTCAATCTCATGGTTCAAGATTATGTTTCCTGATACCGACTTGTGGTGACTTTTCATTGAGTAACTATTAAATCTAATCAACTCAATCTCATCCTGGCCAATTATTTGTTGTCAATAACAAATCAATGACGGTCCCAGAGATGCTACTTCTTCCTTTATGAGAGAAGGATCAAATAAACTTTAAATACATAGGCCAATACTATTCCTCATCCAATATCTAGTCAAACCCTATATAGCTGCCAGTTACGGACAATGTTGGGGAAAAACCAAGATATAACTGATTATAGAACACAACCTCATGCATCTCCATTTGAAGAGTAATAAATATAGTCATCTTAATTTATTCATGACATGAACCATGGGGTAGTCTTTAAGAGTGGATACTACAATACTTAAACTCTCTATTTTCACATACTCATTAGTATTGGTAGGAGGGCTTTGCTATGTTCATTGCTATGAACAATATACCAATACTACATGACAATCTTAATTTGCTACTATCTCCCAAGAGTAGGATTAATTGTTGAAGTTTGAATAAAATATTATTTTGGAAGTGGTTCTAAACAAGCAATAGAAGGAACACAGATAATATGAACAAATATACCAACTTATTATTAAATAATCACCAAAACATAATATCTAAACTGTTCCAAGTGATCACACGACTAGTTTTGTAATCAAAGCAATTCACTAAAAAAATCTAATTCTGATAGAACTAGTATTAGCATCATGCTTGATTTGTGATAATGGTTTTATGAGAGGTTTTGTCGGATAGTCTTCTAACGAAACACAACTCATAATAATGTCTCCATCTTCAACTACCATCTGTAGTATAAATGTCTCTATATATGTCTTGTACGCTTATGATCTCGAGGTTCTTTAGCTAAAGCAATTGTACCCACGTTATTGTGACAACCCCAAATCTAGTTCCGTTACAAATCCCATTTTCACTAACGGAACATGTCACTATACGTTATTTTATGTAATATTTGGAATCATCAATATCCGAATATCTAAATTTATGCATGGCTTAATATTATCATAAGAAATATAACTCGTTTGTGTTAACCCCGTTAAACCTAATAGAGTTGTTTTACCTTTTCAACCACTTCACCCGGGTAAAAAGTTTTAACCCAGTTAACTTTAAACATCGGGTAGCCGTGTATCGGGTGCGATACCCGAGACATATTCAATGGGTGTGCACAACATTTGAACACCCATTTACTACACACCCACTCTCTCTCTCTACTTTCTCTCTCTAGACTCGAAATCGGCCCCGATCCCGCTAATTTCCGACTTCCAAACGTAAGCACTCATCCCCTATCTTATTCTATACATGCTTCATTGAATTTGAGGGCCAAAAACCCTAGGAATCAAGGTTCAAAGAGGAGTTTACGGCCTAAGAAGCCCCTTAGGCCGTAAACCCCCAAATCCAAGCCAAAGACCAAGTTTTTCCTTCTTGTATGTTAGTATACTAATTAAGGCTTATAACTAGAAGGGTTTGGACCTTAAAAAACAAGAGAATGATGCTTAAAAAGGAGTTTAGGGCCCAAGCATGTGCTTAGGCCGTAAACATCTCAAACACCCCATAAATCCATGTTTTAAGCCCCAAAAACACTCCTAGGATGTTAGGTAAATTAGACATGACTCCAAGGAACACTTAGATGCATCAAACAACTCCATTTGAGGCCAAAATGAGGAGTTTACGGCCTAGCTTAGGCTTGGGCCGTAAACACCCAAGAAATTGTGTCAAACAAGCCCTTAAACCACCCTAATGCATGAAAGGAATTTATCTAGGGCCTTTGGAAGTGTGTTGTACCATTAAACACTTCATCTTGACACCAAATGAAGAGTTTACGGCCAACGATGTTCTTGGGCCGTAAACTCCCCATAAATATGTGCCAAATTGCTCCAAACTCACAATAGGGCCTTCTAGGATTTTTCTAAGCCATTTGGGACCATGTTGTACAAGAAAAACCATCATCTTAAAGGACTTATAGGAGTTTACGGCCCAAGAACAAGTCTTGGCCGTAAACTCCCCAAAAATATCACAAAATATGATGTTTAATCCTTCCCTCTTGGTCAAAAACACACACCACTAAATCAAGGAAGTGAGATAAGGCCTTAAACACACATTTTGGAGTGTCACAAGAGTTTACGGCCAAGCCTAGGGGGCTTACGGCCGTAAACTCCCAATGGATGGCTTTTAGGCCATAAACTCTAAGGAAGTGAACCCAAGGACCCTCCCGTAAATCATCCATGGCCTTGTACCACTCCCGGGGACCCTTTCTAGGCCTTAAAACCCCGAAAAGGACACTAGAATGTCCAAATTCTATAATGTAAAGCATAAGATGATTAACTTCTTGCAAAATACATATTTCATATGACACTAGGGTCCTAAAAGGTGCTCAAGTGGTTATTTGGTACCAAACGCTCAATCGACACTATTACCCGATTCACCCGATTTCCGCGATTTCAGGTGAGTTCATACCCCTTAATGAACCTTTCAAATGTTTTATATGTTTTAGGGGGGAGATACAAGTTGGTTACAATGATTTATGTAAATTTTTACAGAACAAATTCCGCAATACGAGGATTAATCACATGTGATTTACTACCCTTAGTTCAAATCACATGTGATTTGTCCCTATGCTTTAAAAATGAGTTTTACCCTTTTCAAATTATTTTTAAAGCAGTGATTTAAAATTTAAATGTTCTTTTGGGAAAATACTTTTACTTAATCAATTTACTTATAAAATGTAACCACTCTGATATATTTATATAAGTAAGACTTGGAGGACTTAGGACCGATATCTCGCCTTATTTCCTGTTCTTGTTTGATTGTGGGCTTAGGGTAGTAGTTATCCGTCCGACTGTCGTTGATTTCTTAGTTATATATCTGTATATCAGTATGGGGTACAAATGTTACTGCTTTCACTTAACAATAAAGTCACTAACGTGCTAAGAACCATCCCCACTAAGATAACCATAATAGGTATGGTTACGATTGCTACAGCTGCTACTCGCTAAAGTCATTACTATCTACACTACGATACCCACTATTACTAGACGATACACTAACAAGAGAATAAACTATGATCAACACTAAAAGAGTACTACACTATAACAATAGGGAAAACACTAAACAAACAATAAATTACCAACCCACTACGAGATACTCTATTCGCTATCCACTACGCCCGGAGTTTTCCAGCAGGGAGACGACTCTACATGTATAGATCTATACAGGGCAGACGCTATTACATCCCGACTGTTAACTCAGTCCGCGCCGTACAGGCCCAGGGATGCCACTACTTCACTTCACTATGCATGACCAGGAAGGTCATGGGATCCTCTATTATCCTCACTACTCGTAATATACCAGGAATACACTACAACTACTCTAAAATACTACACTAAAGGCTAAACTACATCCCGAAGTAAGTAAGTATCTATCACTAAAGGGAGCTCGCACCTCTATCATTGATCACGGGCTTAACTTATCCTATCACGTTTGTTGTTTGGAGATTTGCCAATGTATTTTTACAATATACTGTTTTCAAAGAAACAAAGAATGCATACTTTTCACAGATTGTCACTTACAATGTATTTTCGGGAAAATATGGGATTTTCTAAGTTTCTACTACTTATGAACGTAAATGATACATTTTTAACACTAATGCTTTGTATACTAAAACTCACACTAAACTCTTATGAACTCACCAGCTTTATGCTGATAATTGTTTTCAAAATAACTTGTATCTTCAGGTCAAAAATAGACAGGTACAGACGCGGCATTTTTGGAGAAGGTGGAGCACACAAGACCCATCTCTTATTTTTGAATTACTTTTGAGTGATTGTTAAACATTACAAAACACACTTGTAATTAAAATGTTATGTAAATGCAATGGTTGTATGTTTCTTGTTTTTACTATTATGCAATTGTGATGATACTGTTCACTACGTCATCCACCCCGAAACGTATTTCGCCGTTATCGGTTTTGGGGTGTGACAGTTATGACGAAAGATATCAATCAGTTCGACTATGCTTGGAACAACACCCAAATCGTTGATAAATTTCATCACCCACATTGTTTACTAGGCCGATTCATTGGTTGTAATATACTATGACTCTATAGTTAGGTATTATATAGTCTCTTGCTTGGAACTTATCCAAGTCGCTTCCACTTCATTTAACATGGCTGCAAAACCAAACTGTGATATGAAATTATCCCTGTCATTTAGAAACTTGCATCCCCATATCCTTTGACGTTTAGCTCTTCCTTACACTATAAATCGAGTAAGAGATGTCTGGCCTTGTACATACGATGGTGTACATGATCGATCCTATAGCTGAATCATATTGGACTTAGCTCATTTTGAGTTCTTCATTAGTAATAGGATATTGGGTTTTACTCAAAACCCTGCCACGTTGTATAGGTAAAAATCCTTTCTTAGCATGTTCAATCTTTAATTTCTTCAAGATTTTATCTAAGTATGTAGTTTGGCAAAGTCCTATCGTTCGCCTAGATCTATCCCTTTAGATCTTGATACCAAACTCCCAAGTCCTTCATAGCGAAAGTCTTCCCAAGTGAAGCTTTTACACTATTCAGTTTTGGGATGTCATTTCCTATAAGAAAAATGTCATTGACATATAAGACAAGAAAGAAAACAATTGTCGCACTAGATCTAACATACACATATGGTTCATCTTCTTTACTTAAGAAACCAAGCTTCTTGATTTTCTCATCGAAATAGATACTTCACCTACGAGGTGCTTGTATGAGTCCATAAACGGAGTTTTTAAGCTTGCATACCACATTAGGAGACTTGTACTATATAAAACCTTATAGTTAGGCCATGTGAACATCCTCAGTCAGTTTCCAGTTAAGGAAAGCAGGTTTTAAATCCATTTTCCATATTTCATAATCATGAATTGCAGCTATGGCAAGTAGTATCGTAATAGACTTAATCATAGTTATCGGTGTGAAGGTTTCCTCCTAATCAATTCCTTAAGCTTGAGTATAACCTTTCGCAACCAAACGAGCATTATAAGTCTACATGGTCCTATCCATGTAGGTCTTCTTCTTGAAGACCCATCAATGCCTAATGGTTTTAAGGCCATGTATAGGACCAACTAACTTCCATACTTGGTTATTTTACATGGACTAGATCTCATTGTCCATCGTCTTTTTCTATTTTGTAGCTTCTGGGTTCACCATTATTTCCTGATAGTTTTGTTGGTCCTTATCACCTAACATGTTATCATCTTCTGGAGTAATATGGAATCCATAAAACTCAAGTGGACGAGGTTCTCTATCAGATCTGTAAGGTGGAGGTGGAAGTACATTATACTTCTCAACAGGTTGCTCAACCTCTTGTTCGGGTCTATTGCCAAATTCAGGTTCTTTATTGGTTGGGTCTTTAATCTCATCAAATTCAACTGGGCTCCCACTAGTTCCATGAGATATCAGCCCCCTTTCACTGAAAACTACCCTATTAGCAACAAAGATCTTGTTCTCAGTATGCTTGTAGAACAAGTATCCAAAAGAATCTTTGGGATAACCAACAAAGTAACCCCTTACAAATATGGGTTCAAGGTTATCGAATGCTTCTCAATAAACAAAATCCTCACAACCCAAACCTTACTTCCTATAAAAAAAGGGACAATTCAATTTCCACATTTCGAATGGATTCTTTTCGACCTTCTTAGTTGGTATAAGGTTCAGAATGTAAGTGGTAGTTTCTGGAGTATAAACCCAAAAACTAATTGGAAGTGTAGCATGAATCATCATCATCGAATGAACCATGTCTAGCAAGGTTCGATTTCTCCTCTCAGACACACCTTTGTGTTTTGTTGTTCTTGGTGGAGCTAGTTATGAGACTATCCCACAACTTCTAAAATGATCATAGAATTAATCACTAAGATACTCTCAACCCCTATCAGAATGAAGTATCTGGATTTTCTTGCCCAAATGGTTCTCTGATTCTCTCTAGAACTTCTTCAATACTTCAAATTTCCCTGAATTATGTTTAATTAGATAAACATACCCATATCTACTGAAATCATCCATAAATATGACAAGGTATCTATCAAACTGCATAGTGATGTGACTGCACGGATGACATATATATACGAGTGGATGATGTTCAATAGATATGTCCCTCTCTCAAAGTTGCATGTGAAATGAGACTTCCTCATTTTCCCAAGTAAACTATATTTGCAATCTCCCTTGAACTTTAGGTTAAATGGTTCTAAGATTCCATCTAATTGAAACTTGACGATTATGTTCTTGTTTATATGGCCAAGACGAAAATTCCATATACATGATTTATCCAAAGTAGATGAACTAAAGTTTAAGATTAATTTATCTTTTCTACTTAAACCAATCACATATCCATATACTCCTTTTCAAGGATTTGCTTTAAATAAACAATATTATATTTATAAACCATAATACTAGCATTATTATTATAAAATCCAAAACTAAAACAGTCATGCGACAATGCATGAATTGAAATGATGTTTCTTTCCATGTACTGTGAATAACAACATTCTAACAAATTAATTGAAAAACTAGATGACACTAAAATCTCATAATATCTAATAAAGGTAACACCTACCCCGCTCTTGTTTGCTATGATCAAATCCAGATCAACTTCCTACTTTTTCTTAGTCCTTGTACATCAGAACAAATGTCGATTCCACATCATGTTTCAAGCATCCAATTATTAAAAGTAGAGGCTAAACGTAATTCAACTATAAACATACCTGAAGTGCCAATACCCTTGGCCTTGTTCTTCTTAAGATCCTCCATATATTAAGGACAAATATGTTTACAATGACCTTTTTCTTAGAAGTAGTAGCAAATGGCTTTTTTAGGGTCATTTAGTGGTGGTATGTCAAAAACGTCTTTCTTAGGGTTGGAATTGGGAGCACCAACTTTCCATTTCCCTTTTTGCATAGCATTAGGATAAGAGGACCATTTTATCTTGACCCACCTTCCGTAATAGGCAGAACAGGAGTGGTTGAACTTGGGCTCCTTTATGGAATGATGTTTTCTTCAGTTGTCTTGAGCATCCCATGTAGCTCATGGTACTATTCTCTAAACTTTTCATACAGTAGTTGGTGTTGAACTACTTGTATGAACTAGGCAAAGAGTTAAGAATGACATCAATAGCCAGCTCTTGAGCGAATGGGAAGCCAAGACATTCAATTTTGTCAAAGTACCCTTTTAAATTTAGCGCATGATACTCACATAATCATTCTCATGTTGTTTATAACCTAGAATTGATTGCATCACATTGAATCTCTCAATTCAGGCTTGCTCTTGGAACATGTATTTCAGCTGCTCGTTCATTTTGTACTCCCCAATGTTCTCACAACACTTTTGGAGTTCAAAAGACATGGTCGCCAACATTAGACACATGACCTCGATAGAGTGATATCAATGCTTTTCATGTTTGGACGCTTTTTCTTCAGTAACATCGTTTAGGAAGCTCCTCTTCTTGATACATGTCCAAAACATAATCCTTCTTTTAGTACCTCTGGGAAATCCTCAATATTCAAATGTAATGAAGATAGTTAGGACCAGTGACCTTATCTTGTGAGAGGAGTTGGAGTAGCAAGAAGTTTGATGAAGTGGTTGGTGCAGGAGATGGAGTAGCATGCAAACCACGAGTCATATATTAAAAAAAGAAACATAATTAATTTGATCAAGATATTGTTTTAATATAATTACCCAATATCAAATCATTAAATAAAAGGAAAGGAACTATATTTGGCTTCACAACAGAAAATGGATTAGCCAAAAATTAGAAAATGAAGTTATTTAGGGTTGGAATTGGGAGCACCAACTTTCCCTTTCCATTTTCCTTTAGCATTGGGATAAGAGGACCTTTTTATCTTAACCCACCTTCCCTAATAGCCAGAATAGGAGTGCTTGAACTTGTGTTGCTTAGTGGAACGATGCTTTCTGCAGTTGTCTTGAGCATCCCACGTAGCTCCATGGTACTCTTCTCTAAACCGTTCATTTAGTAGTTCGTGGTGAACTACTTGTATGAACAATTCAAAGAATTAAGAATGACATCAATAGCCAGCTCCTAAGTGAATGGGAAGCCAATATGTTCACATAACCATTCTCCCATTCTTTGTAACCTAGAATTGATGCACCATATTGAATCTATCAGTTCTAGTTTGCTCTTGGAAGATGTCTTTCAACTACTCGTCGATTTTGTACTCCCCATGGTTCTCACTGATGGGTTATGAGCATTCTAACACTTCCTAGGTGTACATGCAACCCTGATAAACCTTGGATCTATGTTTGTCTAAGATTCATGCAAAATTGATTTCCGAGGTTCATGATCCTATCTAGCATACATGGGGAACAATTTAACTTAAATGATAGATAGAATAACATACCTTATTGTTAATTTTAATTCCTTGAAACCTTTTGAGACTAGCAACCCATGTGTGATGCCTCAAATGCATCACACAACACCAAATGCTATGGAGTAAACTTGGAGAGAAAGTATAACACACTAAAATCAGCTCTAGCCCTCAATTATGCATGTGTAACCGATTTTGGGAGATGTCACATGGTTTATATAGTGTGTTGCATTAGGTAAACCATAATGTAACATGACTCTTCATTTCCATGATCCATGGATTAACTCCATGGATCATCCTATGGGTGGAACCCAAATTGATAATACATGGACCCTCTTAACCCACTATATAAGTTATGGATGATTTACATAATCAACCCATATATTTAATTAGTTATCTTTTGGTCACTTTATTAATTCTAGATTAAATCTTGATCAAACTAATTAAATAATATTATTAATATATTAGAACTTATAATATATTAATAAACTATAAGTGTTATTTCTCTCATTTAGTTTATCCAATGCATGGTGCCATGCAACCCAAATGGACCATGACGGGTCGGGTCAAATACATACAAGAAAAAGTTATGGACATAGACACCTTATCCAACAGTCTCCCACTTGGATAAGTCTAATAACTATATCTGCAAGTATGACTTCAGGAATCGATCAGCAATCGTAGCTCTTTCAAGGTCTCTCGGAACTGAGAAGATGATGATACGCCATGTCAGATAAGTGATCATATAATCGTCTATTCTAGATATTAGCCGGACAAATACATGGAACAATGTCTTTCTTATTGTCTTGCATTTGTTTCCCGATTTCCGATTTGTTTGACTAAGAACTTAATTGAACTCATGAACTTAGTTCTGACCTGGGCCGGTACATAGGTTAAAACAAAATCATCGAGGGTCCTAGATATCAGCTTCTAATCCAAGAAGGAATAGATAAACTTCGACACATATGTTTTCTCTACTACTTGTGGAATTATACACACATTTTATAACATCGAGTTACCAATACATTTTCGTACAATCAATGCATAACCAACTCATAGGCACCAAATCATATCTCCAGGTTTGAAGACTGATATGATGTTACCGTCTCAAGATCACTAGAGATAAATTCCATGGAGTGATACCAGTGAGCGTGGGTTGATTCCAATACTCAGAACTTATGAGTACTCATGAAGTGTTTTCCTAAAACTTGACACCTACAACCAACTTCATGACATTCTTAGTTCATATCTACTTCCAACATATGACCGACTGTGGAAAATTTGAATAATATGTAAAACAAAACATAATATTCTAGAACTCAAAACATGCAAAAGAAATTCTAGTAAACGATTGACAGAAGATAGCAACACTTTACTCATAAATAAACATAACTTTTATTCATCATCAAATGTCAATTACACTTTACAAATTTCCTAAGTTATCTAACTACTAAAACTAATATCATCCTTTAGCCCTAAGCACCAAGCATGCTGAAGATGCTTAACCTGACTCAAGCCCTTCGTGAGGGGATCTGATGGGTTCTCATTTGATGATACCCTCTTTGCCACGAGGATTCCTTCTTCTATGTGATGTATGATAAAGTGATATTTTCTGTCAATGTGTCTGGATCTCCCATGATCCCTTCGTTCTTTAGCTAAGGCAACAACACTTTCACTATCACAGATTTCCATACGCTCCTTTATACCTGGTACAACCCCAAGGTCTCTAATGAAGTTCTTCAGCCATATTGCCTCTTTTGCTGCCTCGCTAGCTTCTATATACTCTGATTCACAAGTGGAATCAGCCACTGTCTCCTGTTTGGAACTCTTCCAAGTGATTGCTCCTCCGTTTAGGGTAAAGACCCAGCCCAACTGAGAGCGGAAATTATCCCTATCAGTCTGGAAGCCAACTCTCAAGTCATCACTCCCACCGAGGGTAAGGACCCAGTCCTTAGTCCTTCGTAGGTACTTGAGGATATTCTTTACCGTAGTCCAGTGTGCCTTGCCAGGATTCCCCTGATACCTGCTAACCATGCTCAATGCAAAGGCTACATCAGGTCGAGTACAAGTCATAGCATACATGATCGATCCTACAGCTGAAGCATAAGGTACTCT
Organism: Lactuca sativa; assembly: GCF_002870075.4. NCBI lineage: Eukaryota > Viridiplantae > Streptophyta > Magnoliopsida > Asterales > Asteraceae > Lactuca > Lactuca sativa. Next base: position 152,996,749 of record NC_056631.2, read on the forward strand.
ACTCATTTCTGCTATCTCAGCCTCAATACTCGGGCTTTGAGTCTTACTCAATCTGGCGTTACACTGAATACGTAACTCTCCTTTATTGGAGTCCTGCATGCTGAATCTCTTCAGCACCTTATCCAAGTAAGTACTCTGACTAAGTCCAATTAGTCTTTTACTCTGGTCTCTCAAGATCCTTATTCGTAGAATATAAGCAGCTTCTCATAGGTCCTTTATAGAGAAACACTTCCCAAGCAAGGACTTAATTTCCTGCAGAGTTGAGATGTCATTTCCTATGAGTAGTATGTCATTCACATACAATACCAAAAAGCTAACTATACTCCCACTAGCCTTGACATATACACAAGATTCATCTTCACTCCTAGAAAAGCCAAACTCTTTGACGTTCTCATCAAAGCAAAGATTCCATCTACGAGGTGCTTGCTTTAATCCATAAATGGATTTCTCAAGCTTACACAATCTATTAGGGTACTTTGTATTGACAAAACCCTCTTGTTGACTCATGTAAACATCCTCAGCCAACTTTCCATTAAGGAAAGCGGTTTTGACATCCATTTTCCATATTTCATAGTCATGAAATGCAGCTATGGCTAACATAATCCTAATAGACTTAATCTTGGCTACTGGAGAAAAGGTCTCATCATAATCAAGTCCTGGAGTTTGAGAGAAGCCCTTTGCAACCAGTCGTGCCTTATAAGTGTGTACATTACCATCCATGTCGGTCTTCTTGTTGAAGGTCTATTTGCACCCTACAGTCTTATGACCTGGTACATTCTCAACCAAGTTCCAAACTTGATTGTCATACATGGACTGTATCTCGCTGTCTGTTGCCTCTTTCCACTTGGCTGACTCAGGGCTTGCCATGCCTTCCACGTAACTGTTAGGTTCATCCAGCCCTACTAGTTTCTCATCACTAAAAAGTGTATCACCTTCCGCAGTAATATGGAATCCATAGTAATGCTCAGGTGCATTCCTAATTATTGTGGAACACCTCAGAGGTACAAACTCGTCAATTGGCTCAACAGGAGTTTCCTCCTCAAGTTGAGTACTAGGGTTTGAAGTTCCTTCACCACTTGACTCTTGAATTTCTTCAAGGTCAACTTTCCCACCACTGTTTCCTTAGCTTATGAACTCTCTTTCTCAAAAGAAAGCCCTCCTAGCTATAAAGACCACATACTCACTAGGTCTGTATAAGAGGTAACTAAAGGATTTTTATGGGTAGCCGATGAAAATACACCTCTCACTTTGAGGTTCGAGCTTATCATGAGTCTCGCGTCTCATGAAAGCCTCGCAACCCCAAATCTTGATGTGGTCTTGTTTGGGTACTTTACCAGTCCACATCTCATGAGGAGTTTTGGCAACTTTCTTTGTAGGGACTAGATTAAGGATATGGGTGACAGTCTCTAAGGCATACCCCTAAAATACGATTGGTAGCGAAGCTCGACTCATCATGGATCGAACCATATCCAACAAGGTTCGATTACGCCTCTCAGCCACACCATTCAACTGTGGTGTCCTGGGAGGTGTCAATTGTGAGAAAATCCCACTATCCCTAAGATAGTCGAGGAACTCTGAACTAAGATACTCACCACCTCGATCAGATTGAAGCATCTTACTGTTCCTGCCCAATTGATTCTCGACTTCCTTTTTAAACTCTTTAAACCTTTCAAAAGTCTCTGTCGTATGCTTGATTAAGTAGATATATCCATATCTACTGTAATCATCACTAAAAGTCAAATAATAACGATTAGCATCCCTTGTGGCATGTTTGAAGGGTCCACACACATCTGTGTGTACGAGATCCAAAAAACCTTCACCCCTCTCACAAGTACCAGTGAATGGAGACTTTGTCATTTTTCCAAGTAAGCATGATTCGCAACTATCATCTGACTTTAGGTCAAAGGATTCCAAGACTCAATCCTTTTGGAGTTGGCCTATGCGTTTCTTGCTTTTATGTCCAAGACGACAATGTCATAATGATGCTTTATCCAAGTTATTATCATTAACAAAATCAATACACAATACATTATTTCCTAAGTTATCTACAACATATAAAGTTTCATACACACCATCACAAGGTAATGCTTTAAAATAAAGAACATTATTAAAGAAAGCATTAATCGAACCAACTTCATTATCAAATGAAAAGGTAAAACCTTGATTATACAATGCATGAAAGGAAATAATATTTCTTGCCATTTCTGGTGAGTAACAACATTTATTCAAATCTAAACTAAACCCACTACTTAGCGATAAAGTATAAACTACAATCTTGGTGACAGGTAAAGCTTTCATATTCCCCATGATCAAGTTTATTCTTCCATGCTCCACATTCTCACTTCTTCTTAGTCCCTACAAATCAGTACAGATATGAATACCGCAACCGGTATCAATGACCAAAGAGTTAGAATAGGGTGAGCTATTAGATAAGATAGTGTAAATACCTGCATGGTTGGGTTTAACTTTCCCATCATTCACATCTTGCTGGTACTTTGGGCAGTTCCGGTTCCAATGAGCCTTTTCATGGCAATAGAATCATTCAGCCTCTTTTGGGTCAGCAAAAGGAGTGATGAAACCTTTCTCAGTTCCATTTGAAGAGGAGCCTTCAAGGGTCTTATCCTTGGTACCCTTCGAGGGGCTCTTCCTTTTCTTACCCTTCCCTTTCCTGATTGCCAAGACAGGGGCGGAGTTGATAGGAGAAGGAGTAACAACCGACTTACCCTTAAGACCACTTTCCGCGGTCTTTAGGAGTCCTTGAAGTCTGCTGAGTGTGACCTCTTCTATAATCATGTGATATGTCATGCGGAATTGATCATAAAACGAGGGTAAGGAGTGGAAAATGATATCTATTGCAAGCTCCTCGGGGAAGTTCACATTAAGCTTCAGCAGACGGTCCACAAATCTTTGCATTTTCTGCATGTGGCTCGTGAGGGGTTCACCATCCTTCATTCAGGTTGTTATCATGCAGGAGATGATTTCATACCTCTCTTGTCGTGCACTTTGATGGTATCTTTCCATCAAGTCTTGGTGCATTTCAAAAGGCTAGTAGTTCTCATAGGACTTTTGGAGTTCTGCTGTCATGGTGGCCATCACGATGCACGCCACTTTCATGGCATCCCTTTCATGTGCTTGGAAGTCAGCGATCTCCTAGGGAGTTGTAGTGGTCTCATTAATCTCTTTAAGCTCCTTATCGAGGACATATTCCTTGTCATCGTAGCGGGTAATCATCCTAATGTTTCTGATCCATTCATTGAATTTGGATCCATCAAAAGTGACTTTCCTACACAAGTTCATAAGGGTAAAGCAGCCATTAGGATTAGAGCCAGAAGCAGCGTTGTTTGAAGACATCTAAGAAGAAAGACAAGATTAGTTTAGATATTAATTAAGTCCTTAATAAAACACCCAAATGTATTATTAAGGCTAGGACCCAATCACAATATATTATACTTAGAAGAGGTATGCCGTAATCTAAGTAATAACATATTTGAAAGGTAGGTGAATGATGATTCACCAATTTCCACCAAAACGAAATATTAATATATTAAGTTTTTAATTTGGTTTTTAGAAATTCCTAGATTCTTTTCAGATTCAATGAACTTCTCAAAGGCATGTTTCAATCTCGAGTATGCCCTCCAAGTTTTGTGACTGGGATACCGAGGATCACAAAACAAGGTGTGAAGTAACCATGAAAATCACTTGGTGCCCTCAATGTTTATTACTCAATCGATGTGTCGGTTAACCACACGCGCTCCATCGACCTATAATAAACTTTAATTCGTGCTTTACCTACCTTGTTAAGTTCAAGTTAGTGTGTCGGTTAACCACACACGCTCCACTAACGACTTAAACAAAGTGTAAAGTGTAATTTCATTGATTAGCACCTTATTCACTTTTTCCTAAAGTAACTAAGATTAGGAATTTAATTAAAACATTTAGTTGATTTATAATTATCATTATACTTTTAATGAGAATTTATAAGTCCTTGTCCTACCCGTTCGGCTAACGACCCTCCACCGATCAAGGAAGCGGTGGGTGAGAGTGGACACCCATTAAGTTGTCATTTTATAGGCAACAACCTTATACCCACCTTATAGACCGGCTTCGTGAATAAGGCGTACTAGCGGTAACACGACTTGATCTTATACATATATATATATATATATATATATATATATATATATATATATATATATATATATATACATATATGTATATATACATACATACATATATATATATACATACATACATATATATATATATATATATATATATATATATATATATATATATATATATATATATATGTAATTGACTTATAATATTATAAAGTATAAGGGTTGAATTTTAACTTTTAAAATTCTAAGGGTTGGAACTAAGGTTTTAATCATGACTTTACTTGTTCCAAAACTTGAGGGCAAGTTTTGTAAACTTTCAAAACTTTTTATTTCTTATAACTTATGAATTAATTGAGTATTAAAAATGAAGACTCTTAAATTTTATAACTCTTGTGTTCTTTTAATGGCTTTTATTAAAGTGTGACCTTTGGTTTTCCATAACTTGAGGACAAGTTATGGACTCCATTAAAACACATAATGATCATGAATTAAACTACAAAGTAGGTTACAAACAATTCCTATGATCATCTAATCTTCAGAAGTTCAAGAACATGAATATAAACATTTCAAGAATCATAAATTACTCGTAAATCTTGTAATTTTTGATAATTACCATTGAAAATGGATTAGCATAAACATTACACCATCTAAAACAAGTTTTAAAACGCCAAAACAGTTTAGGGTAATACTTCTAGTCCATTTCCAGCAACAAAAGTCGAAAATCTGTTGTTAGGGCCTCCTACTCGTCGAGTGCATGATCCTACTTGACGAGTAGGATGAATTTTCACTTGGAATTGTCGAGTCCCCCCATGGACTCGGCGAGTCCACTGTCCAGACAGCAAGCTGTTACGATTTTTAACACATTTTGCACAAATAACAAACAGGCCTAGACTCTGATGCCACTGATGGGTTTTGAGCATTCTAACACTTCCTAAGTGTACATGCAACCCTAATAAACCTTGGATCTATGTTTGTCTAAGATTCATGAAAAATTGATTTCCAAGGTTCATGATCCTATCTAGCATACATGGGGAACATTTTAACTTAAATGATAGATAAAATAACATACCTTATTGTTGATTTTGATTCCTTGAAACCTTGTGAGCCTAGCACCCCAAGTGTGATGCCTCAAATGCTTCACACAACACCAAATGCTATGGAGTAAACTTGGAGAGAAAGTATAACACACTAAAATCGGCTCTAGCCCTCAAGTATGCATGTGTAACCGATTTTGGGAGATGTCACATGTTTTATATAGTGTGTTGCATTAGGTAAACCCTAATGTAGCATGACTCTTCATTTCCATGATCCATGGATTAACTCCATGGAGCATCCTATGGGTGGAAACCAACTTGATAATCCATGGAGCCTCTTAGCCCATTATATAAGTTATGGATGATTTACATAATCAACCCATATATTTAATTAGTTATCTTTTGATCACTTAATTAATTCTAGATTAATTCTTGATCAAACTAATTAAATAATATTATTAATATATTAGAACTTATAATATAATAATAAACCATATCTTTTATTTCTCTCATTTAGTTTATCCAATGCATGGTGCCATGCAACCCAAATGGACCATGTCGGGTCGGGTCAAGTAAATACCAGAAATAGTTATGGACTTAAACACCTTATCCAACACTCACAACACTTTTGGAGTTTAGAATACATGGTCGCCAACATCGGAAACGCGAACTTGATAGAGTGATAGCGATTATTGTCATGTTTGGATGCTTCTTATTCAGTAGCATCATTTAGCAAGCTCTCCTTCTAGATAGTTGTCCAAAACATAATCCTTCTTTTAGTACCTTAGGGTAATCCTCAATATTCAAATCCAATGAAGATAGTTAGGACCAGTGATCTTATCTCATGAGAGGACTTAAAGTAGTGAGAAGTTTGATGAAGTGGTTGGTGCAGGAGAAGGAGTAGCATTCGAACCATGTGTCATATATTAAGAAAAAGAAACATAATTAGTTTGATCAAGATATTGTTTTAATATAATTACCCAATTTAAATTTTTAAACAAAAGGAAAGGATCTACATTTGGCTTTAAAATGGAAAATTGATTAGCCACAAATTATAAAATGAAGTTATTTAGGATTGGAATTGGGAGCACCAACTTTCCCTTTCCATTTTCCCTTAGCATTGGGATAAGAAGACCTTTTTATCATGACCCAGCTTCCCTAATAGCCAGAAGAGGACTGGTTGAACTTGTGTTGCTTAGTGAAACAATTCTTTCTTCAGGTATCTTGAGGATCCCATATGGCTCCATGGTACGCTTCTCTAAATCGTTCATGCAGTAGGTCATGGTGAATTGCTTGTATGAACTAGTCAAAGAGATAAGAATGACATTAATAGCCAACTCGTGAGTGAATGGGAAGCCAAGACGTTCAATAAAGTCTAAGTACCCTTTGAACTTTAGCGCATGGCTACTCACATAACCATTCTCCTGTTGTTTGTGACCTAGAATTGATTGCACCACATTGAATCTCACAGTTCGAGCTTGCTCTTGGAACATGTTTTTCAGCTACTCGTTCATTTTGTACTCCCCAAGGTTCTCTCAACACTTTCGGGGTTTACAAGACTTTGTTGCCAACATCAGACACACGACCTCGATAGAGTGATAGCGATGCTTTTCATGTTTTGATGCTTCTTCTTCAGTATCATTGTTTAGGAATCTCCTCTTCTAGATAGTTGTCCAAAACATAATCCTTCTTTTAATACCTCAGGGTAATCCTCAATATTCGAATCCAATGAAGATAGTTAGGATCAGTGAGCTTATCTCATGAGAGGAGTTGGAGTAGTGAGATGTTTGATGAAGTAGTTGGTGTAGGAGAAGGAGTAGCATCCGAACCTCGAGCCTTCTATTAAGAAAAAGAAACATAATTAATTTGATCAAGATATTGTTTTAATATATTTACCAAATATCAAATTATTAAACGAAAGGAAAGGACCTGTATTTGGCTTCACTACGGAAAATGGGTTAACTGAGAATTAAAAAATGAAGTTAGTTAGGTGAACAAATTATTATTGATCTCTATCTCTATGAGATTCCTAGAAAATGGAATTTATTCACTTATGTCAATAGCATGTTAATCTCTTATAATGTTGATTTAGCAATCATGACTAGATTAGCCGAGGATCATGAAACCAAATGGTGAATCAACCATGCAAAGTTTTAATGGGATTTGGGTCAAGTAACGTTTGAGAGTCCCAATCACCATTTACCTTTCTTTGACTATATTCTCCTCTTGACGAGCTGGTAAACAACATACACTTTCATCAAAGTGAATACACCATAAGGCGTAATTTCTAGTAGAAGCACAAGATTCATATTATTATTATAAAACGGGAATTTGTTTTACTACTTATTAATTTACTACTTTTAAATTTGCAAAATTGTCCTATCAAACCCTTTCAGTAACTCTATGTCAAAATACAAGAAGGCGATGAGGGTCGTGAGCAATAAATGCCACTTAAAAGTCAACATCATTAGGAATTGAAGAGACCATTTATAACCTTCCTTATAGTAGTTAAAGTACGTAAGCCTAGTCATGGTAAGACTAACAATGAACATTTTATAAAACATATCAGGACATAATGTTTGTAGTTTGACGTGATACATATAAATATAATTTTACTATATATACACTTTTGAAGTCTATATGTATTTTAACTCAATTGACTAAACAATAAATATAAGTCAATAATTAAATTATTAAAACCCTAAACTTTTGTATTTTAATTAGTCTTATAATTAAATAAATTTTACTTTTTCTTTTAGTATAAAGACTACTTTGTATGTGTTTGAAAATCGACAAAGGAATAAAGCAACGATAAATAAATTTTATAATTCTGGAACAACAGGTCCGACGACAAGGGGAATAAGCAACCACGATGTGGGGCCCTGGAATAGCATGAGATATATTATACAAATATTTTATGTTTTCAGCAGCTCACCAAAACGTGTCCAGGTAGGGAACACGACATGACGACGAGGAGGTTGCGATCCATTTCAACAACCAAAAGACACCACGACATGGTGGAAGACCAACCACGACATGGAAAAGAGATGATTCAAACATCGTTTTTCATATTCGATTTTAACATGGAAAATTTATATACTATTTAAAATTATTAACCACAAAAATCCAACATATGCAAACCCTAACATACTATCCAAGACAAAGTCTAAGTGCAATAGACTTGAGTTAACCTACGCTTGGATACCACTGGAGGATTTTGATCCTAGTCAAAGACTAAAACGAGGGTAAAGGAAACAATAACAAATTCTGATCTAAAGATTCAAAACAACTAGATCAAACTCAAAAAAATTTATGCAACTTAAAGGACTCAAAAGAACAAAAAAAAAATCGTACATTTTCTTTCTTGTTGGTTTTCTAATTTTGATTAGACATTTGATTGGACTAGTGAAATCAACGGAAAGTTCCTCTTCTGTAATCGTACCAAAGGCACAAAACACTTGCAGATTTGAATAATCCTAGAACACGAGTAGCTAACATAATAGATAACGTGAATCCACGGCGAACCATGTGTTGGGTTTTGAGCATTCTAACACTTCCTAAGTGTACATGCAACCCTAATAAACCTTGGATCTATGTTTGTCTAAATACATGCAAAATTTGTTTTCCAAGGTTTATAACTTATCTAGCATGGCATGGGGAACTTTTAAACATAAAAGGAACTAGATGAATTACATACCTTTTGATGAGTGTTGATTCCTTGGAGTTTGAGAGCCAAGCACCAATAATGTGAATGCCTCAAATGGAAATCACAAATCAGCACAAACTTGGAAAACTTTATGAGAGAGTATACACACTCTTAGAAATCAGCCACACCTTACACACACACACACTAGGGTGCTATTTCCTGCAACATAAGCTTGTTTATATAGGGTGCATGATTAGGCTAAAACCCTAATAACCCATGTCTTTTCCTTTCCAAGGATCCATGGGTTAAAAGCTCCATGGACTTCCATATAAGCTTAGCCCATTAACAAATGAGTATTAGCCCACACCATATAAATATAATAGCCCATGATTTAAACCATCCACAGTCGGCCATATGTTGGGTTTGTAGAGGTCATTGTTCTGATTGACTAAGTTATTCAAACCATCCACAGTCGGTCATATGTTGGAAGTAGATATGAATCAAGACTGTCATGGGTTGGGTTTGTAGAGGTCTAAGATGTTGGACAAGGTGGTGCTACAACTCTCATGAGTGCTCATAAGTTCTGAGTATTGGATTCAACCCGCGCTCATTGGAATCACTTCATGGATTTATCACGAGTGATCATGAGACGATAATATCTTATATTCTTCAAACCTAGAGATATGAGTTGTTACTATGAGTTGGTTATACATTGATTGCACGAAAACGCATTGGTAACTCGATGTTATAAAACATGCCTTTGTATATGATTCAACAAGTAGTAGAACAAGCCATATGAGTTGAAGTTTATCCATTCCTTTTACCTTCGGGATAAAAGCGATATTTGTGGTCCCCTCGATGATTTGATGATGACAAATGGAAGTGCTCAGCCAGGCCAGGACTTATTTGATTTGTTCAATTAAATAGTTGTCATAAATCAGAAATCGGGAAACAACAAATGGACAGAGAGAATGATTATAATCCATGTCTCAGTCCATATGATATCTAGAATGGAAGAATATATGATCCCTTATCTAATGGACGCGTCATTGATTTGTTTAGAGTTCGACAACAACTTTAAGAGCTACGATTGCTAGTCGGGTTATGACGCCGTACTTGCAATAATAGTTTTAGACTTATCCAAGTGGGAGACTGTTGGATTAGATGTCTAAGCCCATAACTATTATTGGTATGTACTTGACCCGAGAGTAGCATGGTCCATTTGGGTTGCATATCATCAGGACAATTTGTTAGGATGGACTTTTGAGAGAAGGTTATTTATGGTTTATTAATATATTATAAGTTATAATATATTAATATGAAATCATATGTTTTAATTAGTATCGATCAAGAATTAATTTGGAATTAATTTAGTGATCAAAAGAGACTAATTAAATATATGGGGACTAATTATGATAATTAGTTATATTTATATGTGTTGAGCTTATGATCCATGTTGGACCAAGTTTATGTATGGATACATAAAAAGTTAGGCCACATGAACCATGGATCATAAAACCCATGGGTTTGGATTATGGGTTATACCCATGACCCTTGGAATCCTACATATAAATAGGTTACTCCATAGCCAAAATCACCACTTCTTTTCTTAGAGAAATATGGAGGTATTTTGGTGCATGGAATTCTCTCTCAAGAGCCACCTTTGTCCTAGGTGTGTTGTGATTCCATTTGAGGCATTTCATATTATTGGTGCTAAGCTCTTAAGGCCAAATACATCAAGACATCAAGCCACATAAAAGGTATGTTTCCCTAACTAGTATATTATATGGTTTATGTCAAATGTATGCTAGTTATAGGTTTAATGCCTTGGAAACCATTTGCATGTATAATTAGTGAAAACATAGATCCAAGGTATTTAGGATTGTATGTGCACCATAGGATGTTGTATTATACCAAAACCCAACAGTGGTATCAGAGCCAAGTTGTTTTCTACTATATTTGATGCAAATGTATTTTTTTCAAGTTGATGAAAAAAAAAAGAAAAAAAAACATGAAGTTTGTCGAATTTTATGATAATTACTTTATTTTATGAAAAACTAATTATTTGTAAAATTTGAGTCACTTTACTACAAGAGTTGAATTAGGTCAGTTTATTAAAAGATAGAATGATATGATTATTTTGTTTGTTTTAAAAGTTTGATCTAAGTGGTTTTAAGGAGTTACAAATTTTGTCATAAAATTTTGGAACTCAAAAGTTTTTTTAAAGTTATGATCTTAGGAGTTTTGAAACTTCCATAAGTTATGGATGTGAAATGTCTCATTTATTAACTCTTTAGGTTATGAAGTCCAAGAGTCTTCAAAGGATAATTGTCAAAGTTTCAAGATTTGTATTAGTTTATATGATTATCTAATTTCTTGAAAATTGTTGATGTGAATTATCTTTACTTATGACTTTAATCTAGATCATAGAAAAATTATTTGATTATTGTGTTAATTGGAATATTTGATCTTAATGGTTTTTATGAACTCCATAACTTGTCCCCAAGTTATGGAAAGTGAAGAGTTTCTCTTTTTAAAGTGTCATTAAGTCTCATAGGTTATGAAAATAGAAGAGTCTCTATTTTTAATGTCATCATTAAATGATTTAATGTTTTCCATAAGTTGTCCTCAAGTTATGGAACTTGAATTTTTTTTTCATTAAACCTTAATTAAACTCATAAGTTATGAAAAAGCCAAGAGTTTTGAAAGGTTTCAAAACTTGTCCTCAAGTTTTGGAATTTGTAAAGTTACCCCCCATGTATACTTTAATTCCAAACTAGACCTTAGAATTTTAAAAGTTAGAATTCAGCCCTGATACTTTATAATATTATAAGTTAATAATATTTATATATATGTATAAGATTACTACTAAGTAAGGGGGGTATAAGGTTACTGCCTATAAAATGGCAGTTTAATAGGTGTCCACTCTCACCCACCGCTTCCTTGACCGGTGGAGGGTCGTTAGCCTAACGGGTAGGACAAGGACTATAATTCTCCATTCATTAAAAGTATTAATGATAAATACTAAGTAACTAAACCTTTTATAAATACCCAATCTTAGTTACTTAGGATAATGTGAATAAGGTGCTAATCCATGAAATTACACTTTGCACTTTGTTTAAGTCGGTTAGTGTAGCGTGTGTGGTTAACTGGCACACTAACTCGTATTTAACAAGGTAGACAAAGGGTAATTTAATGTTTATCATATTATCGATGGAGCGTGTGTGGTTAACCGGCACATCGATTGAGGGGTAAACACTTAAGGGTACCAAGTAATTTGCATGGTTACTTCACACCTTGTTTTGTGATCCTCGGCATCCCAGACACAAAACCTGAAGGGCACACTCGAGATTGAAACATGCCATTCAAAAGTTCAATGAATCTCAAAAGATCTAGGAGTTTCAAGTCCAATTAAAACCTAATAAATTATTTCATTTTTCATGGTGGAAATTGGTGAATCGTCATTCACATACCTTCAAATATTCTATAGCTTGGATTAAGGCATCCCTCTTCCAAGTTATAAAATAGTTTGTTGGGTCCTAGCCTTAATATTTCATATTGGGTGTTATATTAAGGACTTTAAATCAACTATCTTGAATATCTCCCAAAAGATGACTAGTTTAGGCATCCATGATCTTCCCAAATATCTTGGAACTTCACTTCCTCCACCTCCTCCAATTATTCTCCCTAACCCACAAGTTCAAGGTCACTCAATCCCTATTGGCAAGGCAAGGTCTAGGTGTGATCACATCTTGGAGATGAAGTCACATACTGACAAGCCAGGAGAGTTGGGTGTCAAAGTCTTGAGAAAGTTAGTGGTTAAATCACTTTCTAAGTCACATAGTGAGTTCCTTGGGACTCTTATGAAACAGACTATGACAAGACCCTTAATGATCTTATCTATTTGCTTTGTGCTGCTAAATCAGAAATGATTTAGTGTACTAGTAAAGAAAATTCGATTAGGAGATCAACTTCCCAAAACTTTATGGACAGGGACAATAGTGACACAGGAAATCCAAAAAAGCATTCTCTTCCCAATGGAAAGGGATCGGCCATAGTCAACTCGGTTGACCAAATAGTAAAGAGAAAGGCTAAGTCTGAGATAGTCCCATGTACTATTACCTAAGGGTCCATATGGTCCTATTGCCAAAAGGAAAGGGCATTGGTTGCGAAGCTGTCAATTTTACCTGAAAGATCATAAGACTAGTAAAGTCAATAAGTTTGACTCTATTTCAGGAAAGGTCCACTATCTAACTCGGTTAAGTTTTTATTCTGAGATTCTTATTACAAGATGTGACTGGGTCACATGTTGATGTTTAAGAATCAAAGGAAAAGTGAAGGAAACTTAAAGAAATTGTATGTTGAATCTGATCGCGAAGATGGATTTCTATCGCTTGATTGAAGATTGGATTCTTGAGCTACTCTTAGGAGTAATGATAGATTGCTAGGAAACAAATAATAACATAGTTTTCATTTCAAGTTACATTGTAAGGAAAAAGTTTTTTCCGCATTTTAAAATAAATAAAAGTTTGTTTTACTTTATTTTTATCTCCTTACAATGGCATTCATCAAAACTTGATGTTTGTATGTTTATAGCAATATTGGAAATATGAATTTGATTCGTTCATTTGTGGTAGTGTCTAGATTTACCAAATAAGGAAAGATTTTCATCACCCAAGTTTCAATTGGACCGAAACTTGGAATTATGCAAGTTGTATATGAATGAGAACTTTCGAGCATTGGAAAATTAAGACTAACTACTTGTTCACATGGATGTGTGAGTCAAGAGAAGGACTAAGGGATCAAGTACACTTTCTTGTGCACTTGTCAAAGTCCACCACAAAAGATGGATAAGACTATTCGTCATGATTTACTAACGTTTAGTAAATATGATTATACTTACAAGCTTAAGTATAATTCTGAAAGATTGGAAAATTTTCAATGTATGACAGAACAAATAATAAGAATCAAATTAGGCAGAAGGATAAAAGTTTCTCAAATCTGAAAAGATGGGAGAGTACTTTAGTATCATGTTTTAAGTTCATCTTAATGATTTTGCGACCTTATCACAATTCATCCTCTAAGTACATTCTGATAGTTAAGAAGAGGAGTTATGAATTGTTGAAGTGGTTAAATCAAGAAGATGATTCATACTTCATTCCAAAACAATTCATAGAGTTATACTCTAAGATTTTAACTTGAGTGACATGTCTTAAAGAAGGTTTAGAACACTTGTCAAATGTAAGAGTACAAGTTTTCTACTCTTGTACATTTGAAATTGGTAAGTTGTGAGGTTTTTGATAAAACAAAGACCAACTAAGACTAATTGGGTTAAGTGTCTGTCTTGATTAGAATCCAAACTATCTCTTGATTATTTGGGAAGAAAGTCATATAGGTCAAGGAGACAGTGGGAGTCTAAAAGATCCTGAAAAAGGTTTCAAGAAGTAATCAAGAATAAAACCTGTATTTCATCGCTAGCACACAAGTAGAGGTTTATAACATATCGTGCTGACATTTCTGTGCCCATTCCAGTTAAGTTGGCTATACATTTGAGTTCTACATGTTCTCGATTGTTTGCATAACTACTTGGAAGCAATGGCAGGCCCTTGAGCTGCTAGGTGGCAAGAAGTTAAGATTGCACAAGTTCAATCTATATGAGTTTGGATTTGTCATTATCCTTGTCTTGTGACTACGGTTTTGACAATTCACATGGATAAGAACACATACACCATTAAATCTAAGTGTCATAAGGTTTCTCTCCGATTCATGAAAATGATGGTAAGGAAACTCTTTCACTAAGTAGATTTTGAGTAGATAGCAATTGTAGGAATGACAAAAGGTCTAAACATTATGATTACGGCATCCCTCTTCATAATTGTTTAGACATACATGTGAGCTATCTAAGAGAGGTGTATGATATTGATAAAGTCTTATCAAGGCAATCTAGTATCAGAAATCTGAACTTTGGTAAGAAAGTCAATAAAGTATTGATTTCTAGAAGTTCAGTTGATTTCTGGGTACATGTCAAAGCTAGTGGGAGCATAAGTGTTATGCTAATAATCATCATGTTAGTGGGAGCATGATAATTATGATAAATGTTGCAAGTTAGCAATGTTAATTATAGAAAACAAAAGTTTCAATTCGTGAGGTTGCAGGGGTATGTTAATTATAGATAACAAAAGTTTCAATTCGTGAGCATGATAATTATGATAAGTATTGCAAGTTAGCAATGTTAATTATAGAAAACAAAAGTTTCAATTCGTAAGGTTGCAGGGGTTGAAAAAGTTGTTTTGCTATAATTAAGGGAGAGGAAATTATACTTCATCTCAAATCTAAAAGCTTAGATTGAGGTCTTAATCGTATTTAGTCAAGAATATATATGAATTTCATGTTGGGATGGCTCAACATAAGGAAATTCTATATATGGGTTCATTATTTGTGTTCTAAAATTCGATTATGATTACGGCATCCCTTTTCATAATCTGAATTATGAGAACTTGGCAAATAGAAATGGAAATATTATAGCAAAAGACTGGTTTAGTCTTTAGGTGAGACATCATGAATCGTGTCCCATATGCTTCGGATATAGGATCGATTACATGTGCTATATTCACTCTTTCCAAGTTTTTCCAAATGCCTGGGGCATGAAGAAGGGAAAAAGGTCTAGAAATTGATATGACTAAAATTATTATGCAATTGTTGAGGACAATCTAAGGTTTACCAAATATTGGTTGCTCAAGGACAGTTGGAAGTATAGTATTAATTCTTGAAGGACCATATTTGCATAATCTATAAGGAGGCAACTCTTGTTCAGAAGTGATAGTCAAAATGGAATATGGAAATGATTCAAAGTTAGAAAGTATTCAATCTGTATGATTAGGAAACTTAATACAAGAAGGATTTTTCCAAGTAGTTGATCTCCTTTGGAATACTCTGTAATAATTGTTGTCAAGTATTTGTGAATTTGTGCATAATCATTACAAGAGGCTCAATGCATATAAGTTTAGAATCTAACATATTTCAGTAAATGGCATGAATTTTGAATTCTTGCATTTGCAGTAAGATTTGGGACTGTGAAATAAGAATCATTGGAGTTATGTTCAATTGATCTATTTCAAAAAGTAAAGATCATAGACAAACATAGTATGCATACTTGGTGTGTGGCATGACTAGTGTTTAGAAAAACATAGTGTATATGCTTGGAGCATGGGACAACTATCGTTTTAATTCAAGAATAAAGTTGATAGCTGAAACAGTATACAATGAATAATGTGTAATCATATGGTGATAAATAAAAGGTGTTTTATTTATATTCATAAGTTCTGAGACCTAATTGGATTCGATTATTATTGTGTTTCACTTTGCATGTTTTGACTTCCAGAATAACTAGGTCATTGTTCTGATTGACTAAGTTATTCAAACCATCCACAGTCGGTCATATGTTAGAAGTAGATATGAATCAAGACTGTCATGGGTTGGGTTTGTAGAGGTCTAAGATGTTGGAGAAGGTGGTGCTACAACACTCATGAGTGCTCATAAGTTCTGAGTATTGGATTCAACCCGCGCTCATTGGAATCACTTCATGGATTTATCACGAGTGATCATGAGACAATAATATCTTATATTCTTCAAACCTAGAGATATGAGTTGTTACTATGAGTTGGTTATATATTGATTGCACGAAAACGCATTGGTAACTCGATGTTATAAAACATGCCTTTGTATATGATTCAACAAGTAGTAGAACAAGCCATATGAGTTGAAGTTTATCCATTCCTTTTACCTTCGGGATAAAAGCGATATCTGTGCGCCCCTCGATGATTTGATGATGACAAATGGAAGTGCTCGGGCGGACCAGGTCTTATTTGATTTGTTCAATTAGTCAGTCGTCATAAATCAGAAATCGGGAAACAACAAATGGACAGAGAGAATGATTATAATCCATGTCTCAGTCCATATGATATCAAGAATGGAGGAATATATGATCCCTTATCTAATGGACGCGTCATTGATTTGTTCAGAGTTCGACAGCGGCTTTAAGAGCTACGATTGCTAGTCGGGTTATGAAGTCGTACTTGCAATAATAGTTTTAGACTTATCCAAGTGGGAGACTGTTGGATTAGATGTCTAAGCCCATAACTATTATTGGTATGTACCTGACGCGAGTGTAGCATGGTCCATTTGGGTTGCATATCATCAAGACAATTTGTTAGGATGGACTTTTGAGAGAAGGTTATTTATGGTTTATTAATATATTATAAGTTATAATATATTAATATGAAATCATATGTTTTAATTAGTATCGATCAAGAATTAATTTGGGATTAATTTAGTGATCAAAAGAGACGAATTAAATCTATGGGGACTAATTATGATAATTAGTTATATTTATATGTGTTGGGCTTATGATCCATGTTGGACCAAGTTTATGTATGGATACATAAAAAGTTGGGCCACATGAACCATGGATCATAAAACCCATGGGTATGGATTATGGGTTATACCCATGACCCTTGGAATCCTACATATAAATAAATAGGTTACTCCATAGCCAAAATCACCACTTCTTTTCTTAGAGAAATATGGAGGTATTTTGGTGCATGGAATTCTCTCTCAAGAGCCACCTTTGTCCTAGGTGTGTTGTGATTCCATTTGAGGCATTTCATACTATTGGTGCTAATCTCTTAAGGCCAAATACATCAAGACTTCAAGCCACATAAAAGGTATGTTTCCCTTACTAGTATATTATATGGTTTATGTCAAATGCATGCTAGTTATAGGTTTAATGCCTTGGAAACCATTTGCATGTATAATTAGTGAAAACATAGATCCAAGGTATTTAGGGTTGTATGTGCACCATAGGATGTTGTATTATACCAAAACCCAACATGTTGTAGCAACCATTGCTATGTCTAAACACATTTAGCCATCTACAACCTCAATTCATGACAGACTTAATTCATACCTACTTCCAACATATGAATGACTGTGGAGTGTTTAAATAACTTAGTCATTCGGAAAGAATAACTTAGCTATTCTGGAAGTCAAAAATGCAAAGTGAAACACAATAATAATCGAATCCAATATGGTCTCAGAACCCTTTTGAGTATAAATAAAACCACCTTTTATTTATCACCATATTGATTACACATTATTCATTGTATAATGTATCAAATAATCAACTTAATACTTGAATAAAAACAATAGTTGTCCCATGCTCCTAGCATGTACACTTTGTTTTTCTAACCAATAGTTATGCCATACTCCAAGTATGCACACTATGTTTGTCTATGATCTTTACTTTGTGGAATAGATCAATTGAACATGATTCCTATGATGCTCATTTCACAATCCCAAGTCCTTATTGTAAATGTAAGAATTCCTAATTCCTACCATTTACCAAAAATTTGTTAGATTTTAAACTTATATGCACTGATCCTCTTATAATGATTACGCACAAGGTCACCAAAACCTTGTCCTCAGTCATTACAGAGGATTCCAAAGGAGATCAACTCTATGGAAACGAAGTCTCATATTCAAACTACATTGCTTTGAACATCCTTCTTGCATTAAGGTTTTCTAATCTTACACAGATTTAATAACTTCCACCTATAGATACATTTCCATAGTCCCATTTTGACTATCACTTCTGAACAAGAGTTGCCTCTTTTCATAATATGTCAATATGGTCCTTTCCAACAATTTATTCCTACTTCCAACTGTCCCCGAGCAACCAATCTTTGGCGAACCTCAGATTGTCCTCGACAATTGCTTAATCACTTTAGTCATATCCAATTCTAGAATTTTCCCTTCTCGATGCCCTGAGCATTCGGAAAATTTAGAAAGGATGAATATTATAGCACATGCAATTGATCCTATATCCGAAGCATATGGGACACGATTCATGATGTCTCACATATAGAAATGATACTAGACTAGTCTATTGCTACAAAAATATTTATTTTCCATGTTTTCTAAAATTAACTATGAAGAGGGATGCCGTAGTCATAATCGAATTTTGATAACACAATATATATATATATATATATATATATATATATATATATATATATATATATATATATATATATATATCCTTGACTAAAGATGATTAAAATCTCAATCTAAGCTTTTAGAATTCAATTGAAGTATAATTTCCTCTCCCTTAATCATAGCAAAACAATTTTTCAACCCCTGCAACTTCACGAAATGAAACTTTTGTTTTTCTATAATTAACATTACCAGCTTGCAATAATAATAATCATAATTATCATGCTCCCACTAACATGATGATTATTAGCATAACACTTATGCTCCCACTAGCTTTGACATGTATTCAGAAATTGGTTGGACTTCTAAAATTTAGACTCATACACCTTTCCGTAGATAGCTCACATGTGTGTCTAAGCAATTTCAAGAACTATGAAAAAGGATGTCGTAATCATAGTCTCAATTGTTTAGACCTTTCCCATTTCTCACAAGTCCATGTTAGTGTGTCGGTTAACCACACACGCTCCACTAACGACTTTTGAAAATGAAAATAACACAATTGCTATCTACTTAAAATCTACTTAGTGAAAGCGTTTCCTCACCATCATTTTCATGAATCGGAGAGAAACCTTATGACACTTAGATTTTATAGTGTATGAGTTTCTATCCATGTGAATTTGTCAAAACCATAATCACAATACAAGGTTAGTGACAAATTCAGCCTTACATGGATTGAACTTGTTCAATCTTTATTTCTTGTCACCTGGTAGCACAAGGCCCACCAATGCTTCCAAGCTGTTATGCATACAGTTTAGAAATAACAGAACTCACATGCATAGTCAACTTAATTGGAACAAACACAGAAACAAGAATTATGTCAACTTAATAGGTTGCAAACCTTATGTTGTGTGCTAGTGATAAAACTCAGGTTATACTCTTGATTATATCTTGAAATCCTTTCAGGATCTTTAATACTCCCACTGTCCTCTTGACATATAAGTTTCCCTAGTCAAGGACCATTCCTTGAAAAAACAAATATTCAAGGGATACTGCGGATACCTATCAAGGCAAACACTTCACATAATTGGTCTTAGTTGGTCTTTGTCTTATCCAAGACATCACAACTTACCAATTTCAAATGTACAGGAGTAGAAAACATTTTACACTACATTTGATAAGTGTTTTAAACCTTACTTTATGTCACTCAATGTTACAATCTTGGAGTATGAATCTAATAGTTATTTTGTAACGAAGTATGATTCATCTTCTTGATTTTCACCAATCCAACTATTCATGACTCCTCTTCTTAGTCATAACAATGCACTAAGATGTCCTTAGAGTATGAATTTGTGATATGGTATATAATCATTAAGATGATCATAAAACACGATACTAAAGTACTCTCCCATCTTTTCAGATTTGAGAAACTTTTATCTTTCTGCCTAATTTGATTCTTTCCTATTCGTTATGTCATACATTTAAAACTTTTCAATGCTTTAGAGTTATACTTAAACTTGTAAGTATAACCATATTTAATAAGCTTTAACAAATCATGACGAATAGTCTTATCAATCTTTGTGGTGGACTTGACCAATGCACAAGCATGTGTACTCGATCCCTTTAGTCATATCCTTGTTCACATAAGGAATTAGTCTTAATTTTCCATAGATGAAAATTTTGATCCATCATACAATACAGCTTGTATGATTCCAAGTTTCGGTCCAACTGAAACTTGGGTGATGAGAACCTTTCCTCATTTGGTAAATTTAGACACTACCACAAATGAAAGAATCAAATCCACTTTCCAATATTGCTATTACTGGAAACATATAAGCAACAATTTTTCATAAATGCCATTGTAAGGATGTTTTTAAAAAAAAAATTAAAACCCCCTTTTTTTATTATTTTAAAAAACGTTGCAGAAAAACTTATCCTTACAATCCATATGAAAAACCTTGTTGTTATCTATTCCTAAGTAATATATCATAACTCTCAAGCAACAACTTAAAATTCCGATCACCGAACCATGCGATCGAAACCCATCATCGCAATCAGAATCAGCATATACTTCCTTTAAGCTTCCTATCTTCTCTTTGATTCTTAAAAACATAAACATGTGACCCATTCACATTATGTAATAAGAATCTCCAAATAGGAACTTAATAGAGTTAGACAGTGGACTTTAACTGAAGTAGAGTCAAACTTCTTGACCTGATCAATCTTATGATCTTTCAGGTAAATATAGCAGCTTCACAATCAGTGTCCCTCCCTTTGGCAATAAAACATATGGACCCTTTGGTAATGGCACATGAGACTATCTTAGACTTATCCTTTCTCTTTACCATTTGGTCAACCGAGTTGACTATGGCCGATCCCTTTCCATTGGGAAGAGAAATCCTTTTTCTAGATATCCAATGCTACCATTATCAATGTCCATTTAAGGTTTGGGAAGTTGATATTCTAACAAAATTTGCTTTACTAGTGTTCCAAGTCATTGCTGATTCCGCAGCACCAAGCAAATAGATAAGATCACTAAGAGTCATGTCATAGTCTATCTCTTAGTATTCCCAAAGGGGCTCACTATGTTACCAAGAAATTGATTGAACATCCAACTTGCACAAGACTTTGACACCCAACTCTCCCGGCTTGTCAATATGTGACTTTATCTCTAAGATGTGAGGACACATAGACTATGCTTGCCAATAGGGCTTGAGTGACCTTAAACTTATAGGTTCGGGAGAATAAATAGAGGATGTGGAGGAAGAGAAGCATGATGTTGAGGGACATCATCTTTAAGAGGAAAGCTTGTCCCAAGTGATTTGGGAAGATCATAGTTGTCTGAACAAGACATCTATAATGGGAGATAATCAAGTTAGTTGATTCAAAATCCTTAATATAACACCCAATATGAAATATTAAGGCTAGGACCCAACACAATATTTTATAACTTGGAAGAGGGATGCTGTAATCCAAGCTATAAAATATTTGAAGGTAGGCGAATGACGATTCACCAATTTCCACCATGAAAAACGAAATAATTTATTAGGTTTTTTTGTTGGATTTGAAAGTCCTAGATCTTTTGAGATTCATTGAACTTTTCAATGGCATGTTTCAATCTCAATTGTGCCCTTCAAGTTTTGTGACTGGGATGCCGAGAATCACAAAACAAGGTGTGAATAACCGTACTAATTCACTTGGTACCCTTAATATTATCACCTAATCAATGTGCCGGTTAACCACACACGCTCCATTGATATATGAAAAACATTAAGTCACCCTTCGTGATCCTTACTAGTCCAAGTTAGTGTGCCGGTTAACCACACACGTTCCACCAACGACTTGGTAAGGTACAAAGTGTGAATTCCATGGACTAGCACCATGTTCACATTTTTCCTAAAGTAACTAAGATTGAGAATTAAAAAAAAATATTTAGTTACTTTATAATAATCATTATACTTTTAATGAGGATTTAAAGTCATTGTCCTACCCGTTCGGCTAACGACCCTCCACCGATCAAGGAATCGGTGGGTGAGAGTGGACACCCATTAAGCTGTCATTTTATAGGCAGCAACCTTATACCCCCCTTATAGACCGGCTTCGTGAATGAGGCCTATTAATGGTAGAACGACTTATTCTTATACATATATAAATATAATAATTAACCATTAATGTTATAAAAAGTATAAGTATAGAATTTTAACTATTAAGGGTTGGAATTAAAGTTTATTAAAGTGTCTGAAACTTTACAAATTCCAAAACTTGAGGGCAAGTTTTGTAACTATCCAAAACTTTTCATTTCATAACTTATGAATTAAAGGTTCATAAAAATGAAGACTCTTCATTTTTATGTAACTTATGTGTTTTAAATGTGTGTTTAAAAGAAGTGACCTTTGGATATCCATAACTTGAGGACAAATTATGGAGTCCATTAAAACACATAAATGATCAAGAATTAATCCTAAACAAGTCGGAAAATAATTCCTATCATCTTCTAAATTCATAAGAACATGAACATGATCATCAAAGTTTCAAGAATTATATGAACACATACAAAGCATGAAATTTTGATATAAGCTATTGTAAATGGATTAGAACAACCATTACACCAACTAAAAGAAATTTTCAAACACCAAAACAGTTTAGTGTAATGTTTCTAGTCCATTTCCAGCAGCAAAAGTCAAAAATCTGCATTCTGAGGCTCCTACTCGCTGAGTGCACGAACCTACTCGGCGAGTAGGATGAGTTTACACATGAACTCGACAAGTCCCCCCATTGACTCGGCGAGTTCATCAGGCAAACAGCAAAAATTCGGCTTTTTTCACTATTTTGCATCAAGTATCAAACAAATAAGCCTAGGCTCTTATACTACTGTTGGGTTTTGAGCATTCTAACACTTCCTAAGTGTACATGTAGCCCTAATAAACCTTGGATCTATGTTTGTCTAAATACATGCAAAATTTGTTTTCCAAGGTTTATAACTTATCTAGCATGGCATGGGGAACTTTTAAAAATAAAAGGAACTAGATGAATTACATACCTTTTGATGAGTGTTGATTCCTTGCAGTTTGAGAGCCAAGCACCAATAATGTGAATGCCTTAAATGGAAATCACAAATCAGCACAAACTTGGAAAACTTTATGAGAGAGTATACACACTCTTAGAAATTGGCCACACCTTACACACACACACTAGGGTGCTATTTCATGCAACATAAGCTTGTTTATATAGTGTGCATGATTAGGGTAAAACCCTAATAACTCATGTCTTTTCCTTTCCAAGGATCCATGGGTTAAAAGCTCCATGGATAATCCATGGACTTCCATATAAGCTTAGCCCATTAACAAATGAGTATTAGCACACACCATATAAATATAATAGCTCATGATTTAATTAGTCTTCCTTTTAATCACTAAATTAATTCATAATTAATTCAATATTAAAACTAACTAAATAACATGACTTTATATTAATATATTATAACTTATAATATATTAATAAATCGTAAGTATACAATTCTCATAAAATTATCCATAAACAGTTTGGGTGAAGTGCAACCCAAATGGACCATATCGGTTCGGGTCAAGTATATACCAAATAAGTTATGGACTTAGACACCTTATCCAACACCATGAGGTGGTAAATAAAGGTCCATGATGTGGGAACTGCACTTCAGTAATTCTACGATTTTTTAGGATTTCGAACTTTGGTAACTGAAGGGTATTTTTCTTATGCACCAAAACTATTTTTTGACCTCTTTTTATATAGGAAAATGATTTGACTCCCTAAATACAATTACCAAATATAATTGTAATTATCTAGATATTTCAAATCATTATGGAATATTCCATTCCGTTATTTTCTAACTAATTAATAAAAATATTAATCTATTAACAAAACAAGTCCCCAATATAATTATCTTTTCAGTTCTACTTTATTTTTCCTCTTCTGTGTAACCCAAAAGGACATCACTATTTTTAGTAATATCATCGGGTTTGTGATGGCTATGGGCACTATTCTCCATCAGATAACAATTAGATACATTGAAAAGTTATTAGATGAGTATAAGGACATTCTAAGAGTACTTAGGAAGAACTAAGAGAATGTATATAAGTTAATAAGTTTAGAAGAAGATCTTAATGTAAAGAGCTACAAAAGAGGCTAACTTTAAAAAAGATAAATATAGTTATGAATTGCAATTAGATTATTATTTCGTTGTGGTTGAAGAGTAAGTTTTATTCGAATAAGGTCCAACCAAAACATAATTGCACAATCTACTACAAACAAATAATACAGTGCAACTTCAAAACTTGCAATCAATTATGATTAGATGAATGAGTTCAATGAAAACCTAATTTAAGTACCTCAATTCAAGGATACCCTACAAATATTTTTTGAGTTCAAGAGTATACTTAAGCATGCAAAGAAACTCTATGTTTCAGCGTAACACCAATCATATTCTCCAAGATATTCAACTATACATAGAATAAAGTTAAGTATGGAGATGATCGTATTCGCAGAATTCAAAAAAATTAAATTTAGTTAGACTCATTAATAATTTTTTTCCTTTAAGCTAAGTATGAATGGTCAAATTTCAGTTATAAGACTTTGTTATTCTATAAATGGGATTTGATTTGGATTTAGTATTTGGATAATGGAACTATTGTTTTGATATTTTGGGATATGATCTTCTTAATAATACTAGTTGTGTTCTATATTAACATGTTTAATCCATAAATAATCCTATTATTCTAAAAGTTCATAGTCAGTTATAATTGTGAGAGCAATTATGAAGTAAGACTAATATAAATTGGACTGGTTGACACTCATGAGATGAAAGTAGGCAATAGGTTGTAACAAAGATTCATAACTACTTATCAGACAATAATCATTAAACATGACCCGCATTAAGATTACATCACGGATCACTATCATGATTGATGCTTGATAATAGGTACTATATTTGTTTCCTTAATACTTGAGATGCATATTAGGACTTGAGTGTATGAGTGTAGGGAGCACTATACATTGACATGGTCAAATGTTGTTTTCTGACCAAGCAGTTATAAAGGTCATTGTTAAGTGTGATATGAACGATACAAAAGGATTATATAGTAAATATGGGACTTTTTCCTCTTATATGTTGAGAGCTAGACATCTAACGCACGTTACCCAAAGTTAAACACCGAATGAGATTGATTAAGATCGAGATCTCATATTAAATATGATGTCTATAACAAAGGGATAATTGATAAACCTACCTTATAGATCAATTGTAGCTTTGAGCTTTTAGGAATTGGATGTTTATGAATGGCATTCTTCGTCATGTGTTATTAATGGTAGTGAAATGTTCCTAGATGTTCACACATGTGTATATCAATCAATGATGACTCTTGTGCAAGTGGGAGATTGAAAGGTCTTTATGCCCAAGAATAATTATAGAATGATATTTTCAAATGACATATGATCCTATATGGTCACACCTTATAAAAAGTTACTACTAATTAATTAATTATTAAAGCAATTTGATTAATAATAAATATAATCAACACCTTTATTTAACTAGAAATTAATATTTTATGAAGATAATATTTTCAATTGAAAAAAAATAACTAGTAATTCATAAGGTATGATTTACATGTTATATACATCTATTTTGGACTTATTTAAGTTCATTAACAAATCACTAGCACATGTTACTATTTATAATAGAGTAATAGTCAAACAAGCCTTCTTTTTTCCTTCTTGAAAACCGAGAGCTAGTGGAAGGAAGAAGAGGTTGCTTGTTGGTTAAAGTTTTACACTCACATGTCTTCTTACATTGGTTTTTTTTTGACATTATAAAAGGTATGGTTCATTAGTACATGTATCTTAATATATAAGGAAGTCTTAGGAGAAAAACTAGGCTATTTTTTTTAGTTCTTTCTTCTCTTCTTTGGCAGCCAAATCCAAGATCTCTCAAGCTCTCTCTCTTATCCTCTCTTGCCTTGGGTAGTGTAGAGCTTAAGAGATTATAAGTTTCTTCTCCATAAGACTAATTTTGTATTAGTTATTAAGGCTTAAGAACAACTTAATACAACTGAAGACTAGCAGCTTGCAGTAGTTTACTATTGCTTGGTGGATACCACTAGAGAGATTCTTCTTTGGAGTTTCATACATTACTTCATCAACTTCCATCTCTCATGAGAATCAAAGAATTCAAAGACAATAATCATTTTATTTCTATCGTTGATGTTAGGGTGCAAAGCTCTCCATTGGATGGTGTCTTCGGTTTACCCTTTGTGATATTGGTTTTTGGGTAGATCTTGCCTATATATACTTGTATAGTTTTCATGTATAGGTTGGAGAGAGCTCATATTGTATTGATTTTTCTAGTCTAGTTCTCTCTCTCCCTCTCTCTCTCTCTCTCTATATATATATATATATATATATATATATATATATATATATATATATATATACACACACTAGGCGAATGCCCGCGCGTTGCGTAGAAGAATCTAAATAACTCAAATCTTTACAAATATATGTTTTTTTTAAATATAACAATAATGTTGTTGTTAAATTTGATATAATAATTCATATACTAAGTTGATATAATATATTGATTATTTTGAATTATATGATAATATATAAATCCATTAAAACTACATAATCTCAATCATTTGAATGACCTCTACGCACGGGTTACTCATGAATAAAATTAAATATAATATATGGTTTAATGTTATTTATAGTTGTTGTTATTTTAATTTATTTTTTAAAATTTATTTGCTAAACGTTTTAGTTTTTATCATTATAATTATTTAAAACTTCAAACATTGTTTTTTGATTTTCAAGGTAACAATATAATCATTTATATATAATCATTTTTAACTATTGTTATTGTAAGTTATTTTAAGCTACTTATTTGAAAACTTTTAACGATTATACAAATATCTTTAGGAAATATTTTAGTTAAATTGAGATTATAATTTAGTTTTTGCATTTAGCACTACAATTTATCATTTTTAACTATTCACAAAATGTTCATTGAGTTTTTTAAGTAGAACTGAAATTTATATTTAAGTTGACACTATAATGTTATATTTAAATTAACAATTTAAGTATTTTGTCCAAATTGTTCAAAAGTTGTAGCTTTAAATCTATAATGGTTTACGTACAACAACATATTAAATCTAATAAATTAAATATAATATGTTAGAAGCTAAATATATAACTTTATAAGTAGAAGTAAATGTATTAGTTTAATATTGACATTTAGTTTATTAGGATTACACTTTAGGTTTGATATTTATTTAACCTTATTAACCAACTTATAATCATTATTAGAAAGACACTATAATTTATCACTTTTAACTTACAAAATATTATTTAGGTTTTTTAAGTTGAACTAAACTTTATATTTAAGTTGATCTTGTAAGGTTATATTTAAAATAACAATTTAAGTATTTTATACAAATTGTTCAGAAGTTGTACCTTTAAAATGATAATGGTTTACATACAACAACATATTTGACTTAATAAATTAAATATAATATGTTAAAAGTTAAAAACATAACTTTTTAAGTTGAAGAAAATATATTGTTTTAATATTGAAATTTAATTTATATATGATTAAACTTTAGGTTTTATATTTATTTAACCTTATTAACCAATTTATAATCATTATTAGAAAGAAATTGAAAAGTCATGGGAGTTTCAAATGAATGTGGTGAAAGGAAAAATGCTTGCTATATAAGTATATAATATAATGATAATGATAATGATATATATATATATATATATATATATATATATATATATATATATATATATATATATATATAGGGTTAGGTTATTTTGTTTTGACTATCTATTGTGTGCATGTATGATTGATTCTGGACCAATCATTTTAGTTATTTTAAGAAAGTAATTAATGCATATTACATGTTGAAGATATAATGGATATTAATTACATCTTCAGCATCTAATATGCATTAATTACTTTCTTAAAATAACTAAAATGATTCGTCCAGAATCAATCATACATGCACACAATAGATAATGAAAACATTTGAACCTAACTCTCTCTCTCTCTCTCTCTCTCTATATATATATATATATATATATATATATATATATATATATATATAGGCTTATGTTATTGTATTCTAACTAATTATTGTGCGGGTATCATATGCTATGAGAATTACTAAGAGAATAAGTTGTTTAGCAATGCGAATACGTTCAACCTTACAAAAATAGTGTCATTTTCATGCATTCTCGCTAATTATTATTTGTCTTTGTTCTCACACATCGTTTTTCCCTCATTTTCATTTTGACAGAATACGACCCAATAAAACATTTTGACAGAAAAAAAAAAAGAATAATAATAATAAGTGTATAACAACCTTATAGATGATTTAATTTGTGAGAATGTGTGTTAATGAAAATAGTTATGTAAGAATGAACATATTTATATTATCAATCAACATATTTTCTTTATCATTCTCATAGCATACGATATCCGCACAATAATTAGTTAGAGTACTTGAACCTAGCTCTCTCTCTTTCTCTCTCTCTCTCTCTCTCTCTCTCTCTCTCTCTCTTTATATATATATATATATATATATATATATATATATATATATATAAAGAGAAAGAGAGAGAGAGAGAGAGAGAGAGAGAGAGAGAGAGAGAGAGAGAAGTGTAGTAAGCAAGCACATGCTTTTAATTTTTTTGAATTTTCCTCGATATCTATCCAAATTGTGCTTAAACTTTAAACCGGATCTTAACGATTATGCATTGATTCTAAAATTATGAATTTGTTATCTTCATTGGGATCCTATATGTACCATCAGAGCTTAATCATGAAGGTTTAACAAATTATTGAAGATCAACGATCCTAGATGACAATATTTTTAGTGTTTAATCGACTCGGGGATTCAAATTTTTGTGAGTCTCTCAATTGGATCGTTTTACTTTCAATTCTAAATTTGGTGATCGAATTATATTTTTAATTCAAAATCTCTCGGAATCCTATTCTTGAAATTGTTTTTGATCATTTTGATTCATATTGGCTTTCCATTTCAAATTTGTTGTTCCAATTATCCTTGATTTAGCCCAATTTATCTTATTGAAATTAATTGATCCATAAACATTTACCCTAATTTCATTTTGGATTCATTTCTTTTCATTGGAGCCCAATCTAACTTTTAACTGTTACTGTTGATATTGAGCCCAAATTATGAGTTTCCACTGTTCTGCAATCCAAATACATGTTTCATTTAGTTCAAACGAACATGCGGTTTCTCATTTTAATCCTTCATTCAACGATTCTTGATTCATAATGCTTTAACATCATAACTTCATAATTCTTTATCAAAATTGATTGGAAATGGTATCTCGATCCATATGATTCTCGATTTCGTATTGATTGACATTCATTCCTCATTTAAAAAGTTTTGATTTGTTATACCTGTATACGTTCGATCTGATTCATCTGTTCACATTTTTCTTGTTCACGAAATGGTTTTAATTGCTTTGGAAGATTACTAACAAAGACAGGTTTTGACTCAAGAATTTGGATGAATTAATATGTGGTTCTTGAAGTCAAACTTGTATTGGTCCTGAATTCACAGTCAATGTTGAAATAGACTTTTGGTTTGTTTCTTCCCGAAGAGCTCAAAAATATTTTAGATGCTATCGAATTCAATCAAAAGGCAGATAAAGTCGAAATTGATGGCTATAGAAGGAAGTTGGATGAATGTGTGATTCGAGGTTTGTTTAGAAAATTGGAATTGAGTAGTTTGAGTTCGAATCAAAAACTATTTGAAAGTCAAATGCCAGGTCAACATTACAGTTCCAATCGTTCAAGGCTTCAAAACGAAAAAATTTAGGAAGGATGAAGTTCCTATGTTGATTTGATTTTGAGGGAAGAATGGTGCTTTGATGGTCGAAAATTTGGTGATTTGATAGATGAATTTTTGGATTTTGATTGTTCCATGGTCAAATGGTTGAAGATTTTCGACAGAGAAAGTTTGAGGCAAAAGGCTAATATTGAATGATGGGTAAAGCGGATTCTATGAAGGACAAACTGATAAGGTTCGAAAAAGGGTCAAAGCATAAGGAACGAAAGTCAAAATTGAAAATCTCGTCATTTCGTATTAATGGTCGAAATCACGTTTTTGATTGTGGTTAAGTTGACGAAAGTATGGTTTCGCATATAGCTGTTGAGTTTCGACGTGGTCTTGACGATTGGAAAATATATTGTAATTGAATCGAATTTTATGAGTCGAAAGTTTGAAGTTTCGACTGTGAATGGTCGACAGTTTGGATTTCAAGGCAGAGAATGAATGTTGAGCTTCGATGTTTAAGATGATTTTTTCGATTCGAAATTTGGGTGATGTTTCGACTGTTGTTGCTCAAAGATAACAGCGTGTTTCGACTGTTTTTTACTGCGTGTTCTTGCATCTGAATTGTAAAAGGGGAAGAAGATAACAGAAGTTTAATATTTGGTCCCTGCAATTTCTAAAAAATTATACTTTTTACCGAGAAACTTTAATTTTTCCAAAATTTGGAGATATTTTGGGGGATTTAAAGAGTGTTATTTTTGCAAGACATTTTCTAGCAACATGAACAATTGTGTTCATTTTACTTTGAAAAGGGGTCCATGAAGTCAAGTTAAGAAAATTGAAATATATATATTTTTTTATTTTTCCGGATTCGTTGCTTCATTTTTGTGTCGTGTCGAGGGGGAGGATTGTAATGCCAAATCTATATTGAGAACATTCTCATTCCCATTTTGAGTTTTATAATCATGTTTCGATTATTAAAAAGGGAGAAATTATGAAGGGTTTGAACATAATAAAGATTTTTGGGATGTGTCTTTTGGCTCAAACTTGGGTAGTTATCCTTGGAGTCTTGGATACTCAAGGACTCATGAATTACCTTTTGATGCGTTAGATTGTATTGTATCACATAATAGAACTCGGATTAGAAGATCATTGAACAAGTGAAGATTTGTTGGTTGCTTCTACATTTGTCACACTTGAGGTATTTTTTTGCAAATTTGCTCATTTTTGGGATTGTAATCAGGTCATCCATTCCAAGCTTTGAGGGGGGAGAATGTTGGGGTTCAAAGCTCTCCATTGGATGGTGTCTTCGGCTTACCCTTTGTGATATGGGTTTTTTGGTAGGTCTTGCCTATATATACTTGTATAGTTTTCATGTATAGGTTTGAGAGAGCCCTCATTGTATAGATTTATAGTATAGTTATAGAGAGAGAGGGGGGGGGGGGAGAGAGAGAGAGAGAGAGAGAGAGAGAGAGAGAGAGAAATAGTAGTGTAGTAACCAAGTATATGCTTCTACATTTTTTGTGTTTTCCTCAATATCTATATAAATTGCGCTTAAACATAAAACTGGATCTTATCGATTATGCATTGATTCTTCAATTCCGCATTTGTCATCTTTATTGGGATCCTATAGTTGATTTAATCTTTCCATGATAGAAAAATACGCATTAGTGGGTTTAAATGGTTTTAAGTTTATTCAAATCTTAAAAATGCTTTCGTTGCTAATCACGTGGTTTTGACTCTATAATTAGAATATTTTTTGAAAAAAATCTAATATTTGGTATTTTGTAAAAATTGTCACCTACTAGTTGAAACTGAATACAAGGTATATTGGGCTTTAAAATCTTGTAATTTTGAAATTTCATAATTCCGTACTAACTGTTTTATGCAGATGAATGACATACTAACTCTTTGATATATTCAGAGAAAGCAAAGAAATGACATGAAGAAAGGTTAAGGGGATTGAGTGGGTCAAAAAGTTTTAATTTTCAATTCTTGGATGAAACTTTTTCTTGGAAAATTGAAGACCCGTTGGTATGGACCATTCATAATGAAAGAAGCATCCCCACATGGAGTTGTTGAGTTTATATAGGAAGATGACATGTGTTTTAAAGTAAATGGGCATGGAATGGAGCATTATGAAGATGGAGTGACGGAAAAAGAAGACGAAGGGGAGGATGTGATCTGTGAGACAACTGCCACAATATAGAGTGGAAATGAGTCGAACTCATGACTTTAACTAAAAAAGAAGCACTTCTAGGAAGCAATCCATGGTCTGGTTTATCGTTTTCCTTTAAATAGTTTTAGTCTTATTAATAGTTTTTTTTGGTTTTTCTATTTTTCTAATTATTTCACCCGTTGTATTTTTTTTTTTTTTTTGACATGTTTCATGTGAGGGCAAGGCTACACCAAGTGTAGATTATGGTTAAATATGTTTTCTTGATGAAATATTTTGGGGACTAAAAAACATCGGGGCTGCGACACGGTCGACTTATATCGGTGGTCTGGTTCAAATTCGAAAACGATGGAGTCTTGGTTAAAAATCCAAACATGGTGCGGTTACACATGAACCCGTGTATAGTTACTGAACCCTGATTCATTTTTAACTTTTTACTCTCATATCTCACAACCACAACATTGAAACTTGTTTCTTTGAGAAATATTTTCTTGGAGCTTCGATTTTCCCTTCACTTCTTGTCTTATCAACCCCAATTGCTAAATGGGATGCAGGAATCAACCTGAACAACAACCACATGAGAATCCCAATGAACCTCCACTTCATGCAATTTTGAGGTTTCTTAATTCTCTCTCGGTTGCCCAGTTAAATTGTTACAATAATAGGTTATGATGGATGCGAGGAATGGAGGTAGAAGTAGCACTCAAGATAGATTGGGAATTTATAGTTGGGGTTGGAATGACTGAGAGAACTGGACCATACTTAGAGAAAACTTATGTTAGGGACAAGTTCCTATTTCGATGTTGGGGTGGTGAAATGTATTCCATATTTCTGAACTGGTTTATAAAGAGCTTTTTTCTAATTCTTTGCCAAAGTGAATTTCCATGAAAACACTTCTTACATTGACACGTCATTATGTGCATAATCTTTAGTTTGTGCAACTAGAGACAATGAATACTATGGAGCTTGCCTTCGGGCACATGTTATTCCGGCTGACAATCTAATTGAGGCACCGATGGGAGTTGAGGAGGAGCCACTTCCGCATAGGAACGAAGAAGGATGAATGAACCACCCCAAGAGCCGCTTAGAAATTTCCCCAACATCTATAGTTCTTCCCAAGTCAAGCATCTATACCCAAGGGTAGAAGGGCTTGGCTTATATTTAGACGAAACTTGGGGTGGTAGCTAAACAAGTTGGTACCAACTATAATTGATATAGTAATAACAGCTAAATTTTTATACCGACTAGAATTGGTACGATAGGCTGTTTGGAGAAATAATGTTCGATACCATACCAAGTCCACTGTACTATAATGGATAACAAATAAAACATGTTATTATTGTTGATTAAAATGAAAATATGTTTCAATAATAAATTTACTATTGTGAATTAAACATACAATATTTTTCTATATAAAAATAAACAACATTGATATTATGGTTTAAAAATAAAAATATTTATTAACTATATATGGTTGTCTTATTATTGCTTAGATACATAAGTTTCAAGAAGTTCAAATCTTGAAAAGAAATCATCTAACAAACTCAACTCGAAATGGAAAATAATAGTGACGAAGATGTGACATCCCCAATTTTCATGGTCTGGGAAGACCTTTTTATTTATGCTTATTTTAAATCGGAGTGATATTCATAAATGCGGAATTTGTCTCATAAAAAGTATTTCCGAAGAAAATGTTTTTATTGATTATTAAAAACTTGGGATGTCATAACTAATATAGAACTTTAGCATAAACGTAATTATTACAGGCCTTATATTAACTTATTTTACTAATGCCCTAAACTCCTTTTGGTGACGCCACGTGTCTCATTCTCTTTGTTGGCCATGTGTCCCCTTTTTGCTCCATATACCTCATTCTCGTGGTGCCACGTCACTTTCTTTCGAGGGAGAGCCTGACTGCCTAACGAGCCACATGGCGCACTCTGGTTCTGCCACGTCACTACCCCAGTCTTTTTATCGTAGATCATCAGACAAACATAACTTCTGCATATGAGCTCTATTTTCGACATTCTTTATATCCCCAAAATCCTCTCGACAAGATCCAAAACTTTCATTAAGAAGTGCTAATTCTCACTCTAACTAAAGTTCATATTTAAACCGGTTTAGACTGTTAAAGTCTGTGCAAAATTCATAACTCCTTGACTATCTTTATATCGACAGGTTCATATTTACGAGATCTTCAACTCACATTTAGATTGTTTCGGCTAACAATCGACCGATTTTAATTTTGATTTATGTGTCCATATTGATGTGCCGAAACATCGAAAAATCATAACTTTCTCTCTTGAAGTCGGATTTGGACGCCCCTATATGCTGACTCTCGGTTTTACAAGTTTTATTTAGATTACTTAGGCTAATGAGAAATCTATTAAAAGTTCACTTTTTACAATACGCGGAGCCTTGTCGTTTAATCGCAAAACTTTGAAGAAGCATAACTTCTTCATAAAGAAGCCGGATTTCAGAGTTCTTTATATGTACGTAATCCTTGTCACATATACTATAACTTTGGTTAAGAGTATTTGTGCTAAATAATCTTCTACAAAAATTTTGTTTTTATAGTTTATTTTATTTTAATTGTCTAGCCAGGATATGCAGGCGTTACTATTATCTCCCCCGTAGGAAGATTACGTCCTGAAATTATTAGAAAACAGGGTTGGATGATGATCCTGCGAGTAAGTTTTTCATCCTAAGCAATAATTGTAACTCCTTAAGTCTTTCCAAACTAATATCAAACTCTTGGATAACATAGTCGTTGGTGGTGCTCTCCCTTGCACCCATTCTTCATTCTCTTTGTTAGACCTCCATTCCTAACCTTTCAATTTCATGCTTGATCTTTATCGAAGACTTATGTTCAAGCTCAAATGGACTAAATCCATGAATAGGTGTTTACTTCGACTATTCATACTTATCCCAAGAATTTTCTTGTAGTTATTAAGTTACCTCACATAAAATCACATAATACTTAACACATATGAATGTGTCCATTCAAGCACGTAAAGCAAAATTTATCTAGATTCTACTAGGATTTTCTATTCTCATGATTATCTTCACAATGATTTCACTTCAAAACCCATGGTACAAGTCTTCCTCTTTTAGTGTCTTGCCTACAAGGCACACTGTACCATAATTTATTCATAAGAAACACATTATGTTGAAATCATAATTTCTCATTGTCATACAGAAACTAATGTAACATAACTAGAAATTTTATAACTTCTGAAAATGATTACAACATTTATTGATTCTCGATGCCTCTTACATTAGGCTACAAATGTTTTTACTATCTATATATGATGACTACTTTGTGTCTTGAACTTTATAGAAGCGCCTTCCTTCTCCTGTCTTTCTTAGGCGTCATCTGCTTCTGCATCTAAGATCATGTGGAATGCCCTCGCTTTGGCGCATTCGGCTTTACAACTAATTTCTTCTTCTGGAAGTCATCCTTGAAATTCCCAAATTCTCTCACTCGAAACATAATGTATGGTCAAATGTAAATTTGCTAACATAGTGGCTAGTCTTTAGGGCTGATCCATCGATTTTAAAGACTTTATGTGATGAGTTAAAATGGGCCCCTAATAAGAATTTTTCTTTTGTTAAATTTTAGAAATTATATATATTTAACCCCATAATAATTATAAATTTGCATCATAAATAACACAATAACTTGAGTTAATGTTTCTACATACTGAAATATATTATGCTCAAAGTAACATCTTATCCTCTTATTTATGATTCAAGTTCTCTAGATTCTACTAGGATTTTATATTCCCATGATTATCTTCACAATGATTCCACTTCAAAATCACTTGTAAAATTCTTCCTTGTGTAGTGTCCTGCCTACAAGGCACACTATACCATATTTTATTCATAACCAACCCATTATGTTGAAATCATAATTTCATATTGTCATACAGCGGACAAAGTAACATAACTAGAAATGTTATAACTTCTAAAAATGATTACAACATTTATTCATATTTCATGCATCTAACATTAGGCTACCCTTCATGTTACTATCTATATAGGATGACTACTTTGTGTCTTGAACCTTGGAGAGTAGGCATCCTTCTCCTATATTCCATAGGCATTAACTTCTTCTATATCCAAGATCATGTGGAATTCCCTTGCCTTGGCGCATTCGGCATTGCAACTACTTTCTTCTTTTGGCAGTCATCCTTGGAATGTGTGGTTTTTCCACACTCGAAGCATAACGTATGGTCAACTATACATTTTCTAGCATAGTGGCCACTCTTCAGGGTCGGTCCATTGATTTTGAAGACCTTGTGCAATGAGTAAAAATAGGCACCCGATAATATATTTCTTTTGGAAAACTTGACTCATAACTAAGCAGATAGGATGTTACTTTGAGCATAATACATTTAAATACGTAGCGACATTAAATCAAGTTACTATGTTATTTATGATGAAAATTTATAAACATTAAGGGGTTAAATATATAATTTTTAAAATTTAATAAAATCAATTTGAAGATTTGGTAGATTATAAAGTACAAAGCATAAATAAGGGGATAAAATTGTAATAAGGAGTATAATCCGTTTAAATTAGTATAGTTTTAAATGAAGTATCTATTTAATTAAGAGGCATATTTATTTGTGAAGGATTTAATTAAATAAGAAGCAATCCTTATTATTAAAGGGGTAATTAAATAAGAAGCAACGTTACTAATGATGGGGTTATAAAAATGATTGGCATTGAGAGGGTTCGAAACAGGGTATCCTTTAAAACAATGGGCCCTTCAGCCAACTGCACTAAATGGTTTTTATATATAGAATCCAATTGAATTTTATATATGAAGTTCTTAACTAGTTAATTTGGCTAAAATTTGGGCCCATCTTTAACAAGGCTCTGTGCGGCCACACACTTTGCTCTCCTTTAGGGTCGACCTTACCAGTCTTACCACATCTGTAGCAAGTCACAACTTCTATGCATTGTCCTGTATGCTTCACTTTACAATTTTCACACCACCTTATTTCACTTCTTTCCCCAAATTTTCTATTAATGGGGTCAGATTTTGAGAATTTACCCTTCTTGTGGGAGTTTTGGAGTCCTTCATTCTTCCACTTCTTGCCAACTTCAGTCTTGTTTGCGGTTCTTTTCTTGATCATGTCTTCCACATACCTTGCAGTCCAGATGACTGCTTCGAATGTGTGTGCTTGTTTAACATGCACAGGGTAATCCCATTAAAGTCCCTTGGAATACCTATCGATCTCTGCTAGTTCGTCTAGACCAACACCTAGGACGAATTCAATTGTTTTAGAGAAAGCATTTCTATACTCATCAACATACATTCTTCCCCTCTTCAATGATATGAGTTGATTGTCTAACTCCAACATATTTTCTGCTAAGCAGAACTTGCACTTGTAGTGGGTAACGAATTCTTCCCATGTCAACTGCAGAGGCTTGTTAAGACTTAAAGTTTTTCCCAATTTCTTCCACTAATGGATTAATGCATCCTTGAATTGAATCACAACATAGGTGGTCTACAACTTTCCCATACAACCATAGGTTATGAAGGCTAGCTCCATTTCTGAAATCTAGTCCATGACTCCTACTAGATCATTTTTCCTACTAAACGATGACGGCTTGCAAGTTGTGAAATCCTACTTGCAGTAGCCTCTAGGCTCATTATTCCTATGGATCCTTGAGTCTTTCGAACAAGGGAGTGGTCCTTCATGACTTTCCAAGTCATCGTTCCCTTCCAAACCGTTGTTGGACAAAAGGGAACTAATCCATTATTGATTCGTTGAACGACTATCGGTTCATTGGTCACTGGCATTTCGCCTCTAGCATTCTCTATCCCCTGAGTTAGTAGATCTATAAACACATGCCTTTATTGATCTAGCATGTTCTGCATCATCTATCAAACTTCATTCATCAGGAAGTAAGCAGCTCGTGCTCTGACGTTTTGGGGTGTTGTACCTATTTCGTTATTGACGACTCTACCACTTCTTGTGACTGTCATAACGTTCTAAACCTATAGGTTTGAGTATCTTAATATAATAATACTTTACTTACTATATATTCATTTAACACATATTAGAAATTAAGGCATTTTCCCTATAGTATGCTAGTGATCATGACTATAGTAATTTAAGCATCTATCCTAAAGCATTATATTATATAAATTATTTAGCACATAATAACAATTAAGGCATATTCCCTAAAGTATTCTAGTGTTGTTGTCAATTAAGGTATACTACGTAAAATAAAATAGCCACTCACCTCACAATCATTTTTTAGCATTCTAAGTTTAAGTATATAAATCCTCAAAATTCCAAGTTCGCTTAAACTAAGGTTTTGATACCAACTGTGACATCCTTAATATGCATGGTTCGAAAAAGACCTTTTTATTTATGCTTATTTTAAATCAGAGTGATCTTTATAAATGCAGAATTTGTCCTATAAAAAGTATTTTCGAAGGCTTTATAAATATAAGTAACACTTAAAAATAATAAGTGTATTTTAACTTATATAGATTTAAGCAAACAATGAGAAATTGTATCAGAACCTCTGACGCACTAGAGCCTCGCTACTGACCAATGAAAACCCTATAATTTGGCCTAATGAAATATAGAGGTTTGAGAGTGTTTTGGATGATTTTGGATGAGAAATGAAGTTAAATCAAAAGGGTTTATATAACCTGCCAAGAGGCGCGTCACACATAGACAAGAAGCGTGCCGCGTCCTCTTGTCGTGCTGACCTCTCTCACAGATGCCACGTGTCGTGCCCAGATTTGCCTATGTCATCTCTTGTAAAAGGTGGATACGTGTCCCCATTTTGTGGCACCACGCGTCTCATTCTCATGGTGCAACGTCACCTTATCTGGAGGGAGAGCCCGCTGTCTAACGTGCCATGTGGCGCACTCAAGTGTTGCTACATCATCAGCCCAATGTTTTTCTCATAGATCTTTAGACGACCATAACTTCCGCATACATGCTCTGTTTTTGACGTTCTTTATATCTCTGGAATCATCTCAACGAGCTTTACAACTTTCATTAATGTCTTAACCGCTAATTCTCAATCTAACTAAAATTCATATTTAGACCGGTTTAAAATGTTAAAGTATATGCGAAATTCATAACTCTTTCATACGAACTTCATTCTTAACTGCCGTTATATCGACGAGTTCATATTTATGAGATCTTCAACTCTCATTTAGATTTTCTCGAATAAAAAATAACCAATTTGAATTTCGATTTTATGTCCACACTGTTGCGTTGAAACTTCAAAAAATCTTAACATCTTCTTCTAAAGTTAGATTTGGACGTCTCTATATGCGCGCTCTCGGTTTTACAATTACTGCAATGTTCGCTTAGATTACTTATACTAATGAACAATTTATCAAAAATTCACTTTTTACGATACGCAAAGTGGTGTTGATTTAATCACAAAACTTCAAAGAA
This sequence comes from Lactuca sativa, assembly GCF_002870075.4. Lineage (NCBI taxonomy): Eukaryota > Viridiplantae > Streptophyta > Magnoliopsida > Asterales > Asteraceae > Lactuca > Lactuca sativa. The sequence goes on from NC_056631.2 coordinate 153,036,491, forward strand.
GCATAACTTCTTCATACGAAATCGGATTTCAAAGTTCTTTATATGTAAGAAATCTTTGTCACGTATACTATTACTTTTGTTAAGATTATTTATCCTAAATAAATTTTTTATAAAAATGTTGTTTTTGCGACTTGTTATATTTTAATTGTTTAGTCTGGATATACGGGCGTTATAGAAAACAAATTCAACACAATGTGCAAATGCATCAAAGGTAACCTAGATATACGTCAGATTCAAATTGAAGAATAATTGACACGTTTTATTAGAAAATTCAACACATCTGATAATCTACCAACTAATACGTAGATTTCTGTTTTTACACACTTACTTAAGTATTTGTAACTACATTTGATACTTGTAATGTATTATCTTTTTTTTATTTTAATGGTTATTAGTTTGTGGTTGAATATGAATAGTACTATATGTTTAATATATCGGCATTTTTTTCGGAGTTTTGAATAGAAAATTATGATTTTTACTTTCTAAAGTTTTGCAATTCATTTTAGAAAAAAATCAATTAGTGACAGAAATCTCCATCACTAAAAACCAAAAAAATCAAAAATGGTCGACCTCGATTTCGATTTCGACAGAACAAGTCACATGTGGTCAAACCATATATGTCAGAAGTGGTCAAAGGTTCTCAAACCTAACCACTCGGAAAGCAGTCAAAGGGGGTCAATCTTGATGCAGAAATGATTAAAAATGTGGTCAAATCGGATTCGTCTGGAATGGTCAATCTGAATTCGTACATAATGTGTCAGTAATGGAACTACGGAAGTATATCAATAAAATTTCCTATTGTCTGTTGGATTGCTCTTATGAGTTTTTGAATTTTTCTTAGGGCTTGGCTAAAAAGATATATCTCATTTTATCAGTTAGACATCCTATATAACGTTAAAATATTTTATTCATAGAAATTGTATTGTTTTCTGAAAAAAAAAAAAAAAAGTTATAAATAGTTACTTATAAATACATTTCCATAAAAATATCTATTAGGATAATCGATTTCCATAAAAATATCTATAAGGATGTTTAACTGTTTTAATAGGAGGACCTCCTTATTATCCATTGGAATCTCCTCGTGAATGGTGACGCCCCATTTAAGGGCGGATGCTTTTAAGGAAGAGAAATTAAATTGATTCCTACCTTTTATGCCTACAGATATTCTTATTCCTAACATTATTACAAGTGTTAACATTCCATATTTTTTTAATCATCTCATTAAGAGTATATTAGGAATATATCAAATCAAATTAAATTGAATGGTGAAATAATGACACATGTTATCATATTAGTAGGTAGAAATATTTCTAGGCATAAAAAATATGAGGCAATTTAATTTCTCTTTAAGGAATCATTGTTTTTTTTTTTTTTTTTTTTTTTTTTTTTTTTTTTTTTTTTTTTTTTTTTTTTTTTTTCCTTTTTTTTGACAGAATAGGGAGAGTTTTTGGGGTGTGCATTTTCATTATATTTCAACGCGTTGTAGTTTTTATCTTTCTATTTCATCCATTTAAACGCCACATGCCCGTGATCGTCATAAACTTTTATGTGAGTTGGTGGAAATTTACATAGTGTGTTCCACTTGTCCTCATATCTAGTTTTTTTATGATAAAAAAGTTTCTCCTCGATTATATCAGTTTATCTAAATTTTATGGGAGTTGTGCTAGTGTTTTAAATGATCCAACATTTCTTTAGTGGTCAATAAAACCAAGATATTAAAGACATCAAAGATGATTTGTCCTAGTAGAGTTTGAAAATTGCCTCGACAAGCATGCCTAAATTTTTTTATTTTTTTTATTTTTTATTTTTTATTTTATTTAAGAGCCTCTATTAAAACTGTATTCAGTAGAAGACTCGTGATATTAGTTTGATATCATTCTATCTAGGTTTAATTACGATGGTTTGGTAACTTCCATTAAATCGATAAATTTGACTTAAAGACACTATTTTAAATCAAAAAACGCAGTTTATAAAGTGAATAGAGGTTTTGTGAAATATTTAAAAGGAAAATATCTTGTGTATTTGAAGGGTTTTATCAAAGTTTCTAAAATCCCTTGTTACAAAAAAAAAAAAAAAAAAAAAAAAAAAAAGCATTTCTTACAAAAAAAACACATATCTAAAAGCATCAAAAATTGAACAATCAGCTTAAGGTTTACTAGACCGTCATTTGGGTAAAAAAATTGGTTTGTGCCAAAGTCGGACATCCGACTTTAATTTCGGATTTGTAGAAAAGGGCTAGCTTAGTTACTTTTTTTTTTTCAAACTTATTTTTAGATAAAATTGCAAAAATGGTTCGTATGTATTTTTTGGGTTGTGGTCAAAATGCCAATTTTTTTGGCTTTGTGATATGTTTGTATGTAGATTTGGTCCTTCGTAAAATTGAAATAACTAAATTGCCTCATTAGATTTATTTTTCATTTTTTTATAAGTATTTTTATATGTTAAATAAAGATTCTCTCTCTCTCTCTCTCTCTCTATATATATATATATATATATATATATATATATATATATATATATATATATATATATATATATATATATATATATATATATATATATATATATATATATATATATATATATATATATATATATATATCAAATAAATAAATAAATAAACGGGTTAGGCCCTTAACCACCCAAAGCTTTATCATCTCCGTCACTCTCTTGAGAGTCACTACCATCATCATCCTTATGCTTTACTTCAACCTGCAAATCAAAAATCAAGGCAGAGAGAAACCCTATGATAGCACAAAAGTCCTTATAATCCAAGCTCCATTGTTATGACGGAGTACAAATGATGGGAAAATGACTTACGAACCCAACAAAGTTTTCAAACCGTTCAAAAAACCCCAATCATTTTTTGTCTTTTCAAAAAAACCCAACAAACTTAATATTTTATCTAAAAAGTCAAACTAAGTTACATTTTCCTAAAAGTCAAATAAGAGAAACAGATGACGTGACTTATTACTGTATCGGAAAAATGACTTGTTAGAACAACGAAGTTTCCAAAACGTTTAAAAAACTCCATTCATGTTTTGACTGTTCAAAAAAAACCAACTAACTTAAACAAAACAAAATTGGGATTTTTTGAACGGTTTGGAACTTTGTTGGACTTTTTAGACAAAATGTTAAGTTCGTTGGGTTTTTTTGAACAGACAAAACATGATTGGGGTTTTTTGAATGGTTTGGAAACTTCATTGGGCTTTTAAGTCATTTTCCCTACAAATGATCTGTAAAAATGTAGAAATGTAGAGGCGTTGATGATATTGTTATTGATCCAAAATTTCCGATTGTAGCACCTTTTACTATGTGTTTTACAAGAAAACCCACTGGACGAAATTGAAATTGGTTTACGACCATTAGAATCTATTAAATTAAGCACCATTGGAATCGCATCAGCATCTTAACCATCATCCTCGTTTGATAGATTAAGAGCACAGAGACCAGATATGAACGAAATATTTGGTGGGATAGGTCAAAAAAAAGTTGTATTCTCGAAACATATCCCACTGGCTAACCAGCAACAGAAATCTCATAATTCATCTGCTCTATTTTCTACCCAACCTCATTCCTTGATTTTATTGTTGATTTGACTTATCTATGTATTGCATTTGAGATCCTTTGAACCCATGGCTTACTTTGGCAATATATCGAACACTTGATAGGCATGTTTGAGGTAAGAAGCGGAAGATCCATCAGATCACGATGAGAAAGAAGAATCACAAAGCTATTTTTTTCTTTGTGTTTTGTCAAATTCGGAATGGATTAAAATAAAGAACAAAGGAAAACGGTGATGTACCGGTTGACTAACTTGCACCAGGTGCAGAAATGGAAAGATAATAGAAATTAGGTATCGTGATGAAACACATACATCAATAAAGAATTAAAGGAACACAGATTGAGGGATAAGATGTCGTTTCTAAAACGAGTCTTGGATGAGAAGAGGAAGAAGATATCACTTTCAGTTGCTGAGGAGAAGCCGAGCGACCACGTCCTTGGATGCCAATGACACTACTGATGAGTGAATTATCAGCAAACATTTGTTGAATCTGTTGTTTGTCGATAACAAAACATGAGAATCGTCGAAAAAGACGTGAATTTTCCTTTTTGATTTTGAGATGTAGGTGCTTTGAGTGGAAGAAAGTAATATATATATATATATATATATATATATATATATATATATATATATATATATATATATATATATATATATATATATATAGAGAGAGAGAGAGAGAGAGAGAGAGAGGTCCCATAATTTTTATTAATAAAACTTTATATTAAATTGAGAGAAATAGAAAATGTATCAAAAGGGTATTTTTTTTCTTTTTAATTTCACGAGGGACCAAAACTATAAACAAGTAGCTTAAAAGGACCACAAAGCCAAAAAAGTCAATGTTTGGAACAAAACTCCAAAAAATGCATACCACCGGGACCATTTTTTGTACTTTTGTCTTTTTTTATATACATTTTCAACCTAAAGTTTATATTATGCTTTTCGGGTCTCTCATGTCTTAGAATCAAATGTGGACAATGGCTTTCCATAGAAAAAAAATTAAAACACACTTCATAATCCTCCTGAATTTCATTGTCTTAATCTTGTTATTAGATTACTTGGAAGGTAATCATGCAAATGTATAGTGAAGAGTAAGTATTTACTTTTTTAAAACCGATGGGTGTGGTACCACACCTTATCATACTTTTGATCTGCCACGTCAATCACGTCAGGGCCACATCATTTTCCCCTCACCCTCCTTCACTCCACAAAACTAATAGGAATGGTATCACACCTCACTACACGTACATACACAAAAAAAGTTTGCTACTCTTTCCTCGTGTGGTAGCCTTAGCGTAGTTCAAAACACCAGACGATGTCGTATTTGCCACAACACCGAAGCGACACATTACTACAACTGGGTGTTGTACTCTCCCACTCCGACTGGTCTAAGTGTTTCGAGATCCATACAATGTGTCTTACAATAGAGTTAAGTGTACCTTTTTATAGTATTTACTATTTTGTAGTACTGCTTCAGTCTCACCTTTAATAATAGTCGGTTTTAGTTAGTCAAATTTGGAAAGGGATTCCAACTAGATAAAGTACTTATGTCGATAGAGTATCCTCTTAGTTGGAGTGTGAACTACTCAAATAACATGTTCTTTATTTTTGATTTTCATTATAAAATGATGTGTAGGAGATCAGATTGAAAAAAAAGGTACAACCAACAAGAACACAAAGAATGAAGATAACTCAAAAACTGGATTCTTCATTAACAATAAAAAAAAAGTTGTCTAACAAGCAATGAAAATGGATACTTATAAAGTGGAGAATATAGATCTCATTCCTTAACCTTAGGAGATCATAAATGATTTGTAAAAGATCATCAACAAATTATCTAAATCAAAACTCACAATAAAAAGTTGCTAAAAAACAGAAAAAGTGCATTTGAAGGCCCTAAATGATCCCGAATCGGCCAATTTTACATGTTGTTTTCTAATTTCGTCAAATTCCGAGTTGTTGGATCACTTTGGTAGATTTGCCATTGATGTAATCACACTTGCATTCCTACTAGTGTTGATATCATCAAGTTGTGCATCATCACTTGTACCACCTGCATCTTCCCCCCCCCCCCCCTTGAAAAGGACTCGACCTCGAGTCTGCTTCATCATCAAAATCCCTATCGGAAGGTGACAAATTCATAACGTTGAATATAACGAATAGATATAATTACCTAGTAACTCGATCTTATATGCATTATCATTGATTTTCTTCAAAATACAAAAAGGACCATCAACTCTTTACTGGAGCTTGCTAAAACACATGTTCGGAAACCTCTCTTTCCTTAAATGTATTCTCACAAGCTCACCCTCACGATAAACAACTCGCTTCCGATGTTTATTAATACGATCATCGTACTATTTATTATGCTTCTCAATCTACATACTAACATTGTTGGTGAATATCTTTAATCTGACTTGACTGCTCATCACCTTCAACACTAAACTGATAAAAAATAGCTAGAGGAGCTAAGTCAAGTCGAGTGGTTGGATTTCTACCATATACAATCCCAAAAGGACTCTTGCCCATAGTACAGTTAATTGATCTATTATAAGCAAATTTTGCTTGCGGAAGAGTAAGATCCCCTTGTTTCGGACTATCAATCAAACTTCTCAATAAGTATCCTAAGCTTCGATTTGCAACTTTAGTTTGTCCAATAGTTTGTGGATGGTGAGAACTACAAACTGAAACTTTGACCTCAACTATGTCCATAAAGTATGCCAAAAAAGGCTCACAATTTTGACATCTCGATTAGAAGAAAGCGTCTTTAGAATGCCATGCAACTTCACTATCTCATAAAAGCATAGATGAGCTACGTGACTTACATCGAACATCCTGAAGTAGGGAAAAAATGAGCAATTTTGGAAAATCGGTCAACCACCACCATAACTGAATCCTTCTGTCGCTAAGTACGAGGTAAACCTAGTGCAAAATCCAAACTCACATCTTCTAATGGAGTAATAAGGACAGGAAGAGGGGTATATAAATCAGCATTGCTTCCATGCATTTTGGCCAAATGACAAATCGGACACTTGGCAATTATCCTATTAGCATCCTTCTCCAAAGGAGGACCATAAAATAGGGCACATATCAATGCCAAAGTTCATCATATAAAAAATGTACAATGAGTACACCTACATGACTCTTAACAATAATGGCCTCGTAAAATGAGCTCATTGGAATACAAAGGCGATTCCATTTAAAAAAATACCCCTCATTGGTAGATAAGTCTTTATAGGAACCTGAAACACAATTTCTACACATGTCACAAAAATCAAGATTATCAGGATATTAACTACAAAATGCCTTGAATCCTTGTACATGTATCTTATTGGTTGTAACTACTAAATGACGTCGAATCAAGGCATTAGCAACCCAATTTTTTGAACCTGCTTATTACTTTATCATGAAGGGAAAAGGTTTGTAAGTATTCGACCGACTTAGCATGTCTTGCACTCAACTTGTGTTTCCCATTAATATAGTTCAATGCTTCATGATCATAAAACAATACAAACTCGTTTGGTAGTAAATAATGGCACCAAGTATCCAAACTTCAAACAATAACATAAAACTCTTTGTTATATATAGAATGCTTCTTCTTTGCACCAATCATTTTTTAAATAAATAAGGCTATTGGTCATTAATTTTGTCTATTAACTTCACTAAGTCCAACACCATATGCGTCACATTAAATCTGAAAAATGTCAGTAAAATTTAGTAATCCTAAAACGGGAGCTTGGGTTACCGTGGTATTCAAAACAAAAAAACACCATTTTAGCTTTGGGAGTCCACAAGAATTGACAAACCTTTAGATACTCGGTGATCAGGGAAATAAAACTGCTAAAGTTTCAATTGAAAGGATGATATAGCAATGCTAAACCATGGAAGCATTGAATGTCATGGAAAGTCTTTGGAGTAGGCCAATTAACGATAACCACAATCTTTTACTTGTCCATCTTCCTTACCCTGATATTCTAAGGAAGTAACTTCATGAACAGAAAATGACATTTCTTCCATTGGCATATAACTTTTGCTCACATAAAACTGAGAAAACCTATCAAATGTGAGAGAGATGCTCTTCAAAATTTTTACTAAAAATCAAAATATCATCAAAGTAAACTATTAAAATCACATAATAAATTATTTAAAAAACTAGTTTATGAGGTGCATAAATTTTCTTGGGGAAATTGATAATCCAAATACCATGACCATCCACTCGTATAACCTATCACGAGTCTTAAAAAGTTGTATTCCATTCGTCACATGGTCTCATTCAAATCTAGTGGTATCGACTTATTAAATCGATCATTGAGAACACTGGCGCAACATGTAATTGGTCTAACAGATCATCTAACTGAGGAGTAGGAAAACGATATTCGATCGTTTTCTTATTAACAACTTGAAAATCGATACACATATGAAACGCCCCGCTATGCTTTGGAACCAATAAAGTTGGAACAACACAGAGACTCATAATTTTCGGAATCAAGCCATTCTCTAATCATTATGAAACTTGTCGTTGAAGTTCTAGATACTCTTTTGAGTTAATTCGATAGGTTGCCTTGTTTAAAATGGGAGACCCTGAGATAATGCCAATATAATGTTGGATATCTCTTAAGAGTGGTAATCCAGGTGGGATCCCTTCTTGCAAAATATCCGTAAATTTATCGACCAAAGGTTGGACTGCAGCCAGATTTCGCCTGCCCAATTCCTTCTCTTCTGCCACCACCAAAACAACATAAATGAACTATTAGTCGCTACCACCTTAAAATCAGCGTGCTTCAGAAACAACATAGTCTCTTTTTCTTGAACCCCACGTGTTTCCAGTGGAACCCACGTGATGTTCACCCTATCCTTTCGAAACCCTTCATGTATTGTACGCCTATTAAACTGTCATGGTCTTCATTACAAAATGTGGCATGCATCCATAGGAATAACTTCATTGTAACGTCCCAAATTTAAAAAAAAAAATCATTTTTAATAATAAGAAGATCATCCAAATTTAAATCAAGATAGATAAAAATCGAAAGTAAAAGTTAGACAATTCCAAAATCCGAATATCAGAGTAACAAAGATATAAAGTTATAAGGTAAGGAAATCTTCAATGGATGTTGTAACATCATTGAATTTGCAAGGTATTTTCGAATCCTCCCATTTATTTTTAATTTTCATTTTAGCCCTTGGGTTTGGAAGGATAGAGCCATGAGTTTCCCTAATGGATAACATTGCAATTTTGGACCAAGATAGAGTACGTTGTGCGTACATAAGCGTACACTGAGCATACTAGGCGTGCCCTAGTATGCTGGGTGTACTTGTGTCAGATGAAAACCCTAATATATAGGGTTTGAATGCTATATAAATGTCCTTATGAGCTCATAACCCTCTATCATTTCAACCTCCATAGCTTTGAGTCGTTTTACCCAAACCCTAACCCCTCTCTTGAGTGTGTGAGCTAAAAGTGTGTGTTTTGAGTAGTTGAAGAAGAAGGTATTGCATCAAGGAGTTGGAAAAGTGAGACAATCTTGTAGATCGGAGGTTATTTTGTACTATAGAAGCTTCGGGAGGTAAAAAGATCCTTCCTTTATATTTACATGATATAGATCTTGCCTTAATAGCTTTATGATACCTTTCTTGTCCTAAAAAGTCCCAAGTTTGTGCATGATGTATTTTGGACGTGTTAAACTCTCCTTTTAGAACCTCGAAAGGGTTCTATATGATAAAAATGATGTGCCAATGGCTAAAAGTGTTCCATGCATGTAGTAGAAAGGTCTTAATGGGTTAAGAACATGTATTAAGGGCTTTTTGGACGCCCAAACTCTTAAAGTTTGAGACTTTATGGTTATGAGGTTCGTTTTGTTCATGGATCTAGAATTTGGGCTCAAGTGCTTAAGCCATTAAGCACTTATTAAGGTTTTGGAAAACTTGTGTACGCCCCACATAAGTTTTGTACAGCCAGCGTACTAAGTCAACCACCCCAATGGTAGTCAACGCAAGACGGAGTACGCCCAACGTACGCCCTCTGATGGGCTTTTGACGATTTGGGCTTCGGGATTGGACCAGTTTGACTTGGGCCTTGCTGGAATTTTTGAATAGGTGTGTTTTGGGCTAGTTTTGGTAATAGATCTTAAGATGAGGCCCAATTAGGGAGTTGGGCCCAACTTGGAAAATTAGGCCAATTATGGGCCGTGTATATTAGGCTTTTGGATTAAGAAATTGGAATTGGGCCTTGGCCCAACTTAAGGAAAGGATAAAATGTACTATTACTCTATGTTTGGGCCCTTAGTCAAGGTTGATATTCCAATTGTTGATCGGTGTTCATTTTATTGTAATAGTTTGAGATTTTTGATGAGTCAGTAACCGAGGGTATTCACCTCAGTTCATCATTGTGATGTGAGTCTTCTCACTATACGAACATGGTCGAAGGCACCAATGCCGACCCTTTTAGGGTTGTTATCCTGGTTATTGCATGATGCTGCGTTGGTATTTTGGGGGAACTCAGTAGGCTTCGGGCTTACAGTTTTGAATTTTGTTTTAGGTACTTCGGATGATCGCAGGAAGGCGAAGGCTTGATCGTGCACATCCTCGCATTTTATTATTTTGATTTTTGGGATACTCTGATATGAAACGATTTTGAAAACAATTTGTAATTAAATGGTGTTTTTGAATGTTTGAAAAAGTTTTAAGTTTTCATGAATTTTATGGATGTTACAAGTTGGTATCAAAGCCATGGTTTGACTGAATTGGAGGAACACTCATGTAAATCCAGTCTCACACTAAGGAAAAGATTTTAAAAATGATTTTCAAATGGTTTTCAAAATATTAAAGGAGGATGCGATGTGTACAATCAATCAGAGCCAGTAAGTAGACCTCAAAATACCATACGGATATTTGATATTGTGATATGTTAGAACATCATGATAGTGATAGGCTATGGATCTTCAGGGATTGCATGATAGAATTGCCTGATTATATGATGCCTGACAGCCTAGGGTTTTCCTTATATGAAATTGACATCATTATTGTAGTTGCTTAGTGTATGCATCATAGTTGTACATAATTAACATCTTATAGCCTGAGAATGTTTGGTTTGGCCTTATTTCATGTTCTTGTTTGATGAAGGCTCAAAGTCCAAGCATCGAAGTTATGCTTGCAATCTTTCAGATTTCGTTAGTCGAGTAAGTTATAGTTACTCTTAACTATATATTTGTATACATTCATAATGGTTGTTATGAACTCAGTAAGTATAAGAATAATCATCAATTCCAATTAAAGGGATGGACTAACTGATGATATCCTTCAAAAAATGAGTTAGGGGAAGATAATCATGACACAATGTGTGATTAAATTTTTTCATAGATAGGTATAATTATAAGGGATAAGCTAATTGAGGATATCCTTCATAGAATCAGTTAGAGGTAAGGCCATCGTGACAGTGTTGTGATTAGGCTTCCCTTGATCATGACATGATGTGTGATCATTCGTCCTTAGTATATATTACGATTCATGTGATTATGTGAATTTATATACTATTTGGAGGTATAAGATTAATATAATGGGCAAGTGATGTGGAGGCTTACTAAGCATTTTTGCTTACCGATTGTTTATTAATATTATCTAGAATTATCAATGAAGAAGACAAAATGAACGCAATAGTATCTACATAACAAGTTTAAATTACTTTGAAAATTCAAAGTCTTCTGCTATAACTTTGGAATGAATGATTCTCATGACTTAACGTTTTATTATTTGATTTAAATTAGGACCAAAGAGAAGTTTTATTTTTTTTTTTCTATAAAAGAATTAGGGTCTTACAAGTTGGTATCAAATCCTTAGTTTAAGATATTTGGACATACACTAGTCTGTATCTGAACTGAAACCGAGGTTCGGAATTTTCTAAGTTGTTGAAATTTTCAAGCATTCAAACCTTTCAAAATTTCCAAGGTTTTCAAAATTTTCAATTTCTTCAAAATTTCCAAGGTTTTCAAAATTTTCAATTTCTTCAAAATTTTCAAAGTCTTTAATTTTTACGGAATTTTCCAGTTTTTTAGAAGATTCGAAAATTTTCAAAGAAAATTAACTAGGTTAAGAATATTCTCCTATAACCTAATTTATTTAAAAAAAATGCAGGATGAGCAGTTAGCCAGAGTTCTTTAACAATTCAAAAACCATGATAAAGTTTTTCATTTTTAAACAAGAGTTACAGCCAACAAATTGTTCCAAAAACCATCACATAGTAACAATGTCAAATCATCATAGTACAATATCAAAAAGTGCAAAAAATAGTGAGAGGAGAATGTTGTGCCATCATGTCGGACCCTTCCCTTAGTACCAGAAGTACCTGAAACCATAATATAAATTGTAAGCAAAAGCTTAGTGTGCTTCCCAAAAGTACTACATACCAAACATAAATAAGTTAGTGTTATGGGACAGGGGCTAGATCCTGGCCTTTCATACAAATGTCACCAGCCACATCCTGGTCTATCAGACAATTTCCAGGGGCCAAATCTTAGTCTTTCATACACATATAAAAAATATAGCTAGAATCCTATATCACAAATAATGGGCCAGCCTTAGTGCCTTCGACTCATCGATACATTGAGAAAACTCACGTCAGTCCGCTGATAAATAACTACATTATCGGATATAGAACCAGAAGATCCCACACTAAGCATAAACAAATAACCCTAATCAAAGTTAGGTCATAAACCATAACCGTGATTCTAAATCCTAAACCCAAACTCCTAGGATAAAAGGCCATTTTACACATCCCATAATGGGCCTAACCAAACTTGGCCCGATACACCACAATGGCCTACAAGACCCATAAATTCCCAACTTATACAACTTATGGTCCGATAAAAAAATTATGAGCCCCATTTATACTTTAACCATTCCCAAGCCCAAAAACTAACTAAGGGTCGAAAGTCCAAAGCCCAACCGATGACCAAAATCCACTGTGAGGCGTACACTCTACATATGCATTGTACGCTTGGCGTACGCAACCGTTCGCCAGTACGTGCAACGTACCACTTTGTATGCCAAGTGTACTAGGTTGCTTTCCACCATATGACATTTAGTGCTTAATCCATTCAGCCATTCAGTCAAACTTTTAGATCATGTCCATTTTAGGGTTCTAATGTGTAAAGTTGGCAACTTTAACCGTTAACATGTCTTAATGGAACCCAACATCCAATATTTGTCCAACAATGCTCATAATAAGGCCTCAATCTCATGCATGGACCTATCATAACCATCAAGATGACATTTTTATGCATCAAGATCAACTAAAATGCTGAAACCTAACATATCTAACTCCTGGAGTTGCTCAAACTCACAAGGAGAACCCATGGGACCAAATAAAACTCACTAACAACCCTAAAATCAAACTATCATAAGGAATCATCAAGGTAAGAATTTATACCTTCTCTAGCTCCTAAAGTTGATGAAGACTCTAGATCTAAAAGCTCAAGCTCAAAAAAATGCTTGGTCTCCACGCTCCTTCTTCTTGTTACACAAAAAATGCCCAAAAATCACTTCCAAAGCTCAAGAACTCTCAAAGCATGAATTAGGGTTTCAATGGGACGAAATGAACATCAGAGGCTAATGAGGGTAGGTGTCCAAAGTCCATAATGATGTTTAAATAGGGTTCAAACCCTAAAAATTTGGGTTTAAACCAGGCAGACGTACACCCTGCGTAAACCACGTACGCCCAATGTGTGTGGTTAACCCACTTCAACCAAAGCGATCTCGTACACTAAGCATACCCAACTGTACGCCCAACGTACGAGGGACCAAATTTTCCAAAAAATCTCAAACTTAAGGGACCAAATAGTAGAAAATGGAATCGGATGTTACGAGTCTCCCCCACTTGAATTACACTTCGTCCTCAAAGTCTTCAGGTGCAAACAAGTCTGGATAGTGCTCCCTCATCTTGCCCTCCGGCTCCCACGTGCACTCGAAGCCCTTCCAGTGCTACCATTGCACCTTCACCAGATTCACCACCTTATTGCACAGAGTCTTAGTTTTCCTATCGAGAATCGCAGTTGGCCTCTCCATATAATTCCGACACTTATCCACCTAGATATCATCCAACGAAATCACTGTTGAATCATCGGCTACACACTTCTGCAATTGAGACATGTTGAAAGAGTTATGGATCTGACTGAGCTCATCTGGAAAATCCAGCCGGTATGCAAACCTGCCTACCCAGGCAATAACCTTGAAAGGACTAATAAACTAGGGGGCTTAACTTTCCCCACTTTCGAAACCGGATGATACCTTTCCAAGGTGATACCTTCAGCAACACTAGGTCCCCTACCTGAAACTCGAGATCCGAACATCGTCGATGAGAATAACTCTTATGTCGGCTCTACACGACCCGTAACCTGTCGCGCACCTGCTGAATCAACCTTTTGGTCTTAAGTACCACCTCGGTTCTTCCCTTGACCCGATGACCAACCTCGCCCCAACAAACCAGGGTCTTGCACCTCCTCCAATACAATATCTCAAATGGTGGTCGATCAATACTGGCATGATAACTGTTGTTGTATGAGAACTTGGCCAATGGAATGTAATTATCCCAACTCCCACTAAAATCCAACACACAAGACCGAAGCATATCCTCAAGCGTCTGGATCATCCGCTCACTCTGGCCATCGGTCTGAGAGTGGTATATTGTACTAAAGTGCAACTAAGTACCTAGCTCCTCATCAAACTTCCTCTAAAACCTAGAAGTGAAACAAACATACAGATTTGAGACCACCAAGACTGGCACCCCGTGCCGAACTACCACCTTCCGGACATAAATATCACCTAGATTCTCTGTGGATATGCTCTCGACAATCGGAATAAAATGCGCACTATTGCTCAATCTACCCATGATGACCCAAATAGAATCAACACCATGTGTCGTTCTTGGCAATTTTGTGCTGAAGTCCATAATGATCTCTTCCCGCTTCCATATGGGAATGGGTAAAGGCTGCATCTTGATGGTTTTCTGATGCTTGACCTTCATTTTCCTACAAGTCAGACATCGCTCAACAAACCAAGCTATTTCCCTTTTCATACAGTGCCACCAATAACTCAACCTCAAATATTTGTACATCTTTGTGGCCCCCGTAAAAATAGAAAATTTTGACGTGTGCACCTCCTCCATAATCGCGTGTCTCACCCCACCTGATGTCGGAACTCAAACTCTACCACACTGAGTCAACAATGCATGTCTTTCCCTAGCAAAAAAAGGAATTTTCCCCTGATCCACTCGATCTTCTAATTCTCCTTTTTCAAACCCTTCACCTAAGCTTCCTTGATCAAATGTAACTGAGCCGAGGTGACAACCATCCTCAAGAAAACATCTCTGATAGGAGTATTTTCCGCCTTGCAGCTCAAAGCATCGCCCATGACATTGGCCTTCCCAAGGTGGGCTAGGATCTTACGATCGTAATCCTTTACCACATCCAGGCATCTTCGTTGTCTCATATTTAAATTTTGTTGGTCCATCAAATACCTCAAACTATTATGGTCAGTGTAGATAGTACACTGTACCCCATACAGATAGTGCCTGCAGATCTTGAAGGCAAAGACCATAGTCCCTAACTCTAAATCATGTGTAGGGTAGTTCGCTTCATCAGGCTTCAGTTGCACCAAAGCATAAGCAATCACGTGACCCTTATTTAGAAGAACAACTCCAAAACCAAAAATAGAGGCATCGCAGTAAACCACGAACTCATCAAAACCCTCAGACAATGCAAGAATTGAGGCCTTACACATTCTTTGATTTAGAGTCTCAAAAGCCAACTGCTGATCAGTCCCCCATCAAAAGGTCACATTCTTCTTTGTCAAATGGATCAAAGGCACAACAATCTTGGAGAAATCGTGAATAAATCTTCGATTATACCCCGTGAGACCTAAGAAACTCCGAATATCATATGTAGTCCTAGGAACCTCCCAATGTATCACAGCCTCGATCTTGTCCGGGTCAAACAAGATTCCCTTCTGGTTGACAATGTGCCCCAGAAACTACACCACGCGCAACCAAAACTTACATTTCGAGAATTTGGCATATAGCCTTTCCCTCCTCAGGGTCTCCGACACCTCTTGCAAATTTTGCTCGTGCTACTCCTTGGTCTTGGAGTAGACCAGAATATCATCAATGAAAATAATCACATACTGATTCATCATCGGCCTACAGACCCGGTTCATGAGATATAAGAACGCTTCTTGTGCATTGGTGATCCCGGAAGGCATCGCCATGAATTCGTAATGACCCTAACGAGTCCTAAAGGTTATTTTCTGCCCATCCTCATCCCAGACTCTCATCTAGTGGTATCATGAACGCAAATCAATAAACAAAGATGCACCCTAAAGCTGGTCAAACAAATAGGAAGTGGGTAATGGTTCTTCACCCTTAGCTTATTCAACTCCTGATAGTCAATGCACATTCTATGCAAACTGTCTTTCTTCTTCACAAATAGGATATGTGCTCCGCACGGAGAACTACTCGGATGAATAAAACCCTTTTCTAGCAGCTCCAACAACTGCATAGACAACCGCTGCATCTCAGGTGGTGCCAGACGATACGACACCTTGGCTATCAGATCTGCGCCATGTACCAAATCAATTCGAAACTTAACCTACCTCTCAGGTAGCACTCGATTCAAATCCTCGGGGAAAACATCAGGAAAATCTCGAACAATAGGTACCCTGATCAACTCGGCAGTTTTCTTAACCCACGTGTCATAAACATAAGAGAAGAACCTAGAACAACCCTGTTGCAGATATCTCCTGGACCTCGCAGCTGAATAGAGAGCTGGACCATGCAAAGCTCTCTTACCAGTAATAACTAGTTCTCCCCAACTTGGGGTTTGAACTCCCACCAGCTATAGCTCGCAATCAATCACGGCCGAATTAGGGCCCAACCAATCCCTCCCAATGATAACCTTTTCATTCCTCTGAAGGTAACCGGAACCAAATCAATAGAGAACCTCTCGCTAAACACGCTCATGACACACCCATGGAAAACCCTCGAAGAACTCTCGGTACGATCATCTACAATCTCCACCTCTAAAGGGGAACTTAAAGTCCACGGAGTGTCTCGAAACCTCTTGTTGAGCACAAGAGATACAAAGGATTGGGTAGCCCCTGAATCGAATAGAACATGAGCATACACACCATTGACCAAAAAGTTCCCTATACAAGACCATAATAAACATAAGCATAAACAAATAAAGAAATAAAAGATAGGGTTTAAACATATACCTGTAACTACATTCGGTGCTGCACGGGCCTCATCGATGGTCAACTGAAAAGCCCTGCTCTTCACCACAGGAGCCTCCGCCTTGCCCTGGTGGCCATTGGTAATCCTCAAGGTGGTGGGTGCAGGCGCCACCATTGGTCCCCCAGACAACCTCGATAAATCAGCCTTTTTATGGCCGATCTGATTGCAATGAAAGCAAATCAAAGCCCTGTTAGGGCAATCCCTGCTCATGTTGCTCAATTGGCTACAGTTAAAACATTATGAACCTACTGATCTACAAGGTGCAATATGTAGCTTGTGGTAATTGGTACAACGGCCCCGGCCCTGCTGGCATCTGGAGTGGGTATCGGAGGCCTTGGTTCTTTGATCTTGACCCATAGCTATCTACATCTGCTCTAGATTCCACTTAGTCCAGAGCTCCAACTCAATCTCCCAATCGCGGGCCTTCTCAATCATATCATTTGGGTTTTTGCACCCCAAGAAGCCCACGACCTCTCTGATATCACCCCTCAGTGTATCATGATGTCTCGTGTTCCTCATCTCCTCACCCGCAGCGTACTATGGGACCTACAATTATCTCTCTCTGAATTTGGCGGTAATCTCCGCCACAGTCTCTGTTAGGGATGAGAATTTGGCCCGAAAACCCGAACCGAATCGATTCGAACCGAATTAGACCCGAATAAGCAATTCGATTCAGTTTTCGGGTAATTAAATAAGGCTTATTCGATTTTCGGGTTATTCGGTCCGGGTTACCCGAATAAGGGCTTATTCGGTCCAAATGGACCGAACCGAATATGAAAAGTTATATATTTTTTTCCATCTGCACGACTGCTTATTCGGTCTTATGTTCTATCAATCGTTACCCAAAATACCCACGTAATGTTTAATGTTTAACTTATATACTTATAGATAGTTTTTTAGGTGTTTTGGATGTTTAATGTTTAGTGTTTAATATGTTGCTTAATAACTATATTTTAAGATTGTGGTGGTTGGATTTTATATTTTATATATCAAGAATAGTTAATCCGTGTTGTTCGTGTTTATCATAAGCTACAAAAGTCATACAAAATACAATATTTTTAATCACATTGTAAATGTTATTTGGGTTATTCAGGTTATTCGGCTCCTTAATCATCTTGTAAATGTTATTTGGGTTATTCGGGTCGGAACCGAACCGAACCCGTATTGCTTATTTGGTTCGGTTTTCGGTTCATACAATTACCCTTATTCGGTTTTTGGTTTATTCGGGTTCGGGTCGGTTCGGTTCGGTTCCGACCCGAATAACATCCCTAATCTCTGTAGTTTGGTGAGGGTCCTGAAACTCCTTCGCCAGCTGCTGCACCTCGATAGTTGGTGCAAACTCCCTTCCTTGATTGTACCGAAAATCACAGGGGTAACTTCATGAATTCCACGAGTAACCTCGGCTGCAACAACCTCTCACCAATCGGTTCTGAGCCAAAGCCACAACATGGAGCAGATCAAGAACCAGTACCTCCCAATACCAAACGAGTGATCACTATCCTCAATCTGAAACACAAAAATATAAACAATCAACAAACACTTAAGGGAAACTCGCAACACAAAGGTACCCTTAGAGTCCATAGGTCTATTCTTGTCTCACGTATAGGTCCTGCGCTTCCAGTAGTACGGGCCTAATACTACCTTCCACACCTACCTGTACCTTCCTCATGGTCAATCCAAATTCCTCTAATTTACTACACTACAACCATAAACAAAGCTTATGCTACAAAACATACACATCCTAGACACTTCCATGAACTCTCAACTCTCACCCCTCGCACTAGCAAGAACTTGAATCCACCCTGCCGGTTGCCTTATGCATACAAGTTGTACACAAAGTTTGATCACATACACTGTCGAATGAAGATTCTACCCAAAGTCCACAACCAAACTAGGAATAGGAAATGAGACTAAATCGATCATTCTAGGGTTATACAATCCTAATCATATACAACTTTAAAAGCATACACTTAGCAAATAATTGAGCTGATATTAATTCAAAGTAATACATGACATCAAGTTCTATTGAGCTGTAAGGCATCACACAAATTTGGAAATTCTATCATATGATTCCTGAAGGTATCCTTAGCCCTAATCTACAATGCAGTTCACATATCAAGCATACTAATCACAATACATAAGTATGGGCAACTTGAGAAACACTTACTTGAGCTTGGCTGATTGCATGCATTGGACTCCTCTTTTTACTTAAAAAAAAATCTTTTTCAAAAATTCAATTTCTATTTCTTTTGAACAGATTATCATTTCCTTAGTTTGAGTTATGACACACCTGAGAGTGTGTCTGAATCCCTCAAACCAAGGCTCTGATACCAACTTGTAACAACCCAAAAACCATAATAATTTTTTTTAATTTTAAACAAGAGTTACAACCATCAAATTGTTCCGAAAAATATCACATAGGAACAATTTCAAATCATTAGAGTACAATATAAAAAAGTATAGAAAATAGTGAGGGGAGAATGTTGTGTCATCATGTTGGGCCCTTCCCCTTAGTACCGGAAGTACCTGAAACCATAATATAAACTATATGCAAAATCTTAGTGAGTTTCCCCAAAGTACCAAATACCAAACATAAATAAGTTAACGTTGTGGTCCAAATCATAGTCTTACAAGTAATTTACTGCCGAGGGCCAAATCTCGGTCCTCCATACGGGTGCCAGGGGCCAGATCCTGGTCTTTCATACATATGCTAGGGACCATATCCTGGTCTTTCATATAGTTTCCAGGGGCTAAATCTTGGTACTTCATACACATATCACAAATATAGCTAGCATCCTATATCACAAATAATGGGCCGACCTCGTTGCGTTTAACCCATCAATACAGTGAGAAAACTGTTGGATTAGTGTCTAAGTCCATAACTATTTTGGTATGTACTTGACCCGATGGTGCATGGTCCTTTTGGGTTGCCTTCACCAAAGCAACTTGAGTGGAGAAATAATAGAGAATGAGGTTATTATGATTTATTAATATGTTATAAGAATAATATATTAAAGGAGAAATCATATTTGTTTAATTAATATTGGTCAATAATTAATTAAGAATTAATTTTGTGATCAAATGTAATTAATTAAACTAGAGGGGCTGAATTGTAATTATGTGATAGTTGCAATATAGGGCAATGGTTATCCTTGTTGAAGGATGGACGAATTCAAGGATAAGGATATCCTTAAAATCGTTCAAGGTCCAAGAGATAGGGATTTTCAAGGCTTATCTTATGGTTGCTTGATGGGCAAGTAACTAGATAAGGATAAGGACTGAAACCCTAATCCCAACCCTATATAAAGACCCCTAAGGCCTTAGGATTTCGTGCACTTGATCCCTAGAGCATCTAGAGACGAATTCTTATACCTCTCCTATTTCATTATACCTTCTCCATTTGCTCTTGGTGTTTGTAAGCCATTAGAGGAGTGACACTTGTGACTCTAAGCCTTCCAAAGTCAATTCAAAGGATGAATTGGGATTGTTATTGCTACATAACAATCAAAGTAATATCTTAAACCTAATTATATGTTAATATTGATTTCCATATGCTAGAATTAGGGTTTATAGTCTTGGATTCAAAGCATGTACAATAGAGAAACCTAGATCCAAACATTAGGGTTTGTATGAGCACATAGGATGTCTTATGACCAAAACCCATCAGTGGTATCAGAGCCTAGACTGGTTTCTATTGTATTGATGCATTATATGTTTGAAAAATTCGATTTTTTGGTTTCTGGAGGCTGGACTCGCCGAGTCCATAGCTGAACTCGCCGAGTCCATGCTGACTCGACAAGTCCATGCTTGACTCGACGAGTCAACTCGTCAGACAGGCGGATTTTCGGGATTTTTACCTATTATGACGTAGGATAATTGCCATAATTGTTTAAACTTAATAAAATTCGAATTTTGTTAATCCCTTATGATTATCCTTGTCAAAATAAAAGATTTTGGTCATCTAATTAGATAATTGTTACCTTATTTGATATATGTTAAGTTATGTAAATTATTTGATCATTATCTTGCAAGAATTTGAACTAGATCTAATTAGATAACCACCAATTATAGTTAATTGCCTTATTTGAATTATGTGATCTAGAATATTCTTGAAAAAGTTTGGAATAGTTTCAAATTAATCCCTTTAGGTTTTATAGTTTAAATTTGAACCCCAAAAGTTTTGTTGTTTTGAAATTTAAATAGTTGAAACCCTAATGTTTTGAAAAAGGTTTCAAAACTTGCCCTCAAGTTTTGGAATTTAAATTTTGATTAAATAGTTTAATTTTGATGCATATTTAAATTCTAAACCCTAATGTGTTGAAATGTTTCAAAACTTGCCCTCAAGTTTTGGAATTTAAAAGTTGATTAAAAGTTTAATTAGGAATGTTAAATTCTAAAACTCTAGTATTGTTTTGAAAAAGTTCACATCACACCCTTATGGTTTTATTAATTAATTAAGGTGTATAATTAAAAGAGTTTTAATAAATCCATAAAAGTTTAGGTTTACAATTTAATTGAATTAAAAGTATAATTGTTAAATTAGACCACCTAGTATTTTAAAAGTGTAAAATACACCCTATACTATATATAACATTAAAAGTCTAACATTATATATATGTATGAGTAAAAGTCAGTCTTACCGTTAGTAGGCCTCATTCACGAAGCAAGTCTATAGGGGGTGTTTAAGGAAATTGCCTATAAAATGGCGATTGAATGGGTATCCACTCTTACCCACCGCACTCTTGACTAGTGGAGGGTCGTTAGCCGAACGGGTAGGATAGGACGAAACCTTCCATTATAATTATAATGAATTATTAAAGTAACTAAATGTTTTCATAAAATTCCCAATCTTAGTTACTTAGGCAAAAGTGAATTGATGCAATTCCATGAAATTACACTTTGTGCCCTTGTGAAGACGTTAGTGGAGCGTGTGTGGTTTACCGGCACACAAAATGGTTCTAAGCAAAGGTAGCAAAGGGTGACTCAATGTTTGTCATAGTTCGGTGGAGTGTGTGTGGTTTACCGGCACATCGAATAGGTGACTGTAACATGTAAGGGCACCATGTAAATTTGCATGGTTATTCGCACCCGCTTTGTGATCCTCGGCATCCCAGTCACAAACAAGAGGGGCATATCGAGATTAAAACATGCCATTGAAATGTTCAATGAATCTCAAAGGATCTAGGAGTTTTCATAGATTTAAAACTTAAATTTATTTTTCGTTTTTCGTGGTGGAAATTAGTGAATCGTCATTCACTTACCTTCAAATGTTCTGCAATTAGGGTTACGACATCCCTCTCCCGAGTTGTAGAATATTGTGTTGGGTCCTAGCCTTAGTATTTCAATTGGGTGATTTACTAAGGACTCAATTTATCAACTAACTTGAATTTGTTTTTTCTCCCGTTTTGTAGATGTCAAAGTTCGACAAATATGGTCTTTCCAAATCCCGTGGAACAAGCATTCCACATGTAGATGGTATTCCACGATTCAATCGAGGAACGAGAAATCATGCTTCACTTCCTCCTCCTCCTCCTATTGTTCTCCCCAACCCACAAGATCGAAGAATTGAAAGGTTCAATATCACTAAAGCCCTATTGGAAATGAAACATGAAGATGGTAAACCCGTGTGTGCCTATGTTCTAGGAATGAAATCACACATTGATAGGTTGATAATATTGGGTGTGTCATTCCCGGATGAGTTGGCTGTGAATTGGGTTTTGTAGTCACTTCCTGAATCATATAATGAGTTAAAAGAAAGTATTATATGATGAATCATGACGACAACCTCATTGACCTAACTTACATGCTCATTGCTGCTGAATCAGAAATGATTTGGCGAAGCAATGGAGCGTATTTGTTGGAAAAGTCAACCGACCATGCTTCTGAGGACGTTCTAGGAGAACCAACCTGTGTTTACTGCCACAAGAAAATGCATTGGATACAAGTCTGCCCAAAGAGCCTGAAGAGTCCAGAAGATGGGAGAGTCAAAGAGTATGGCTGCGCTTCAGGTAAAATCCACTATCTAACTCCATTAAGTTCCTATTCATTAATTCTTAATACATAATGTAATAAGATTGCATTTGAATGTTTTACAGGATCGGTGAAAAGAAAGAAAGCTTGGTGAAAGAGCAAGATGAATCTAATCATAAGGAATGGATCTTGATCGCATGGACTTGAAGATTAGATTTTGATCTTAGATAGTTATGATAGAGTTGTTAGAAAATTTTCTTTTGAAATACATAGTTTTCAATGGATTTTGCATTGTAAGGACATATGTTTTCCGCTACTTTTATAAATAAAATAAATTTTCGTTTGACTTATTTATTTATTTGTTTATTTCCTTGCAATGAAATCGTTATGAAAATTGGTGTTTGCATATTTCTACAACAAATGGATATGATTCTTATGGAAAAGTCGAGAATTTACCAAATAGGGAGAGTTTTCTCATCGCCCAAGTTTCAATTGGACGGAAATTTGGAATCATGCAACTTGGTTGCACGATGAATGAGAAATTTCATATTTGGAAATTAGACTAATTCATTGACAAAGTGTCAAGTGAAGGACTAAGAGATCGAGCACACAATGTTGCGTGTTGATCAAGTCCACCATAAGAGTAACAATGATATTCGTCATGATTTACTAAAGGCTTAGTAAATATGATTATACTTACAAGATTAAGTGTAATTCTGAATTGATTAAAGGGTTTAGATCAATAGCAGAACGAATAAGAAGAATCAAGTAGGCAGAAAGATAAAAGTTTCTCCATTCTAAGAAGATGGGAGAGTACCTTTTATGCTTTATGATAGGTCTTAATGATTAAGAACTATATCTCAATTCATCCTCTAAGTGAGTCTTAGTACAATTGTATGTCTAAGAAGAGGAATCAAGAATTGAAGAAATGGTTAAATCAATAAGTCAATCATACTTCATTCCAATAACAAGTCTTAAAGTTAAGATTGTGATATTGAGTGAAAGGTATTAAGAAGGTTTGTAACTTTCATTAAATGTGGAAAGTTGTGATGTCTTGGATAAGACAAAGACCAACTAGGACCAATTTATGAAGTGTTTTGATAAAAGCTACACTAACTCCTGAATATTTGTTTGTCAAGAAATGGTTTTTGACAAGAGAATCTTATATGTCAAGGAGTCAGTGGGAGTCTTAATGGTCTTGAAAGGTTTCAAGAACAAATCAAATAAACCTTATCGATCATCACTAGCACACGAGTTGAGGTTTTGCAACCTATCGTGTTGACATTATTTTGATTCTGTGCCAATCCAATCGAGTTAATTATGCATGTGAGTTCTATGAGTTCTCATTTTGAACGCATAAAAGGCAAAGCACCTTAATCAATGAAAGGTACATTGATAGGAAAGGGTGAGCTGCTTAACTACTTGGAAGACATGGTGGGAGTTGTGCTACCATAAAGTCAAGAAATCGAGATCAAGAAAGCTCGGTCCATATGAGTTTGAATTTGTCGTAAACTTTAGTTTTAACAAATTCACATGGATAAGAACACATACACCGCTCAAATCTAAGTGTCATAAGATTTCCTCCTTCATGAAAATGATTGTGAAGAAATGCTTTCACTATGAGAGATTTTAAGAAGATAGTGATTGTAAAATTGCATTCTCAAATTCAATCATGGTTACGACATCCCTTTCCATAATTTGAATTGTGAGGTTTGGCAATTAGTCTTAATTGTTTAGACACACATATGAACTATCGAAGGAAAAGGTGTATAAGTTCAAGAAGCATTGATAAAGGATTATCAAAGCACTAAGTTTTAGAAACATGAACTTAAGAAATTCAATAAGTATTGTTTTCTGAAAGTTAAGATGTTTATGAATACATGTCGAAGCTAGTGGGAGAATAAGTGTTATGTTTTATAATAATCATCATGATAGTGGGAGCATAAATGTTATGATTGTATGATTATTAAGGAAAGTATTGCAAGGTTAGCAATATTAAGTATAGAAAAGAAGAGTCATACTTTGCAAAGTTGTAAGAGTTGAAAGGTTGTTTTGCTATAATTAAGGGAGAGAATATTATGCTTCATTTCAAATCTAAAGGATTAGGTTGAGAAATGTTAATAAATTTAGTCAAAGGTACATAGTGTGTTCTTAAAATTTCGATTATGATTACGGCATCCCTCTTCACAACTCGAATTTTGAGAACATAGCAAATAAAACATTATACGTCGTGTCCCATACGCTTCGGGTATAGGATCGATTGCAAATGCTTTAATGTTTGACCATTCTAAAATTTTCCAAATGTCAAGCGCATTTAGAGGGAAAAGGGACTAGAATTGGTTTTGACTAAAACAATTAAACAACTATTAAAGGACAACCCAAAGTTCGACGAGGATTGGTCGCTTGTGAGTAGTTGGAAGTATAGTATTGGAAAATATGGAAATTTTTCCATATTGGATGGACCGTATGGACATGATTACGAATAGATAAGATTATATTAAGAATGAGTTGTCATATGGAACATATGGAAGTGTGTCCATATTGGGAATTGAATATTGAGAAATCTATGACTAGATTAGAAACTTCTATGCAAAAGGATGTTCAAAGAATGTACTTTGAGTGAGAGACATCACGTCTATGGAATTGTCTTGTAACAATCTCCGATAGAGGACTTTGTAATATCATTGGCAATAGTCTTTGTGACTTTTGTGCAGTGACATTACGAAAGGATAGTTGCATAGAATGTTAGAATCTAGCATATTCTATAAGTAGCAAGAATTTGATATTCTTTGACTTATGAAAAACGGATTTGGAGTTGTGAAATGAGAAGGATTGGAAATGTGTTCAATGTGATCTATTTCACAAAGTAAGAACCATAGGTAAACATTGTGTGCATGCTAGGAGCATGGGACAAGTGTTGAAATTCAAGTAAGAAGTTGATTAACCGAAACGACAAATAATGAGTAATCGATATGGTGATAAATAAAAAGTGTTTTATTTATACTCAAAGGTTTGAGGCCATATGGGATTAGTATTATTCTTGTGTTTCACTTTGCATGTTTTGACTTCCAGAATAATTGAGTTTATTAAGAATAATCGAATTATTCGAACGGGCCGCAGTCGTTCATATGTTGGAAGTAGATATGAATGAAGACTGTCGTGAATTGGTGTATGGATTGTCTAAAGAGCATTAGACATAAGCAAATGTTTGCTGCAACGTTCATGAGTGCTTATGAATGTGATTTGAGCATTGGATTAGACCCACACTCACTTGGATCACTCCATGGATTGTATTACGAGTGATTGGTGAGACGATAACATCTTATATTCTTGAAACCGAGATGTGTGCGTTGTATCTTGCGAATCGGTTGCACATTGATAATATGTAAACGCACTAGTAACTTGGTGTTATAAAACATATTGTTGTGTGTGATTCGGTGCGTGAGTACAAGAAAGCATTGTATCAAAGTTTATCCGTTCCTTTTATCCAAAGTGGGATAAAAGCGATATCTTTGGGCCCCTCGATGGTTTAGTGATAACAAACGTAAATGCTCGGCCGGGCTAGGGCTAATTTGATTTGTTCAATTAGTCAGTCGTCATAAATCGGAAATCGAGATATAGTACAAAGAGAATGATTTGAAATCATATCTCATATGATATCTAGAATGGAGGAATATATGATCCCTTATCTAAGGACACGCGTATCTGATAGGATCAGAGTTGACAGCGGTTTTGGAAAGCTACGATTGCAGATCAGGATCTGAAGTCATACGCAAAATAGTTGTTAGACTTATCCAAGTGGGAGACTGTTGGATTAGTGTCTAAGTCCATAACTACTTTGGTATGTACTTGACTTGATGGTGCATGGTCCTTTTGGGTTGCCTTCACCAAAGCAACTTGAGTGGAGAAATAATAGAGAATGAGGTTATTATGATTTATTAATATGTTATAAGAATAATATATTAAAGGAGAAATCATATTTGTTTAATTAATATTGGTCAATAATTAATTAAGAATTAATTTTGTGATCAAATGTAATTAATTAAACTAGAGGGGCTGAATTGTAATTATGTGATAGTTGCAATATAGGGCAATGGCTATCCTTGTTGAAGGATGGACGAATTCAAGGATAAGGATATCCTTAAAATCGTTCAAGGTCCAAGAGATAGGGATTTTCAAGGCTTATCTTATGGTTGCTTGATGGGCAAGTAACTAGATAAGGATAAGGACTGAAACCCTAATCCCAACCCTATATAAAGACCCCTAAGGGCTTAGGATTTTGTGCACTTGATCCCTAGAGCATCTAGAGACGAATTCTTATACCTCTCCTATTTCTTTATACCTTCTCCATTTGCTCTTGGTGTTTGTAAGCCATTAGAGGAGTGACACTTGTGACTCTAAGCCTTCCAAAGTCAATTCAAAGGAGGAATTGGGATTGTTATTGCTACATAACAATCAAGGTAATATCTTAAACCTAATTATACGTTAATATTGATTTCCATATGCTAGAATTAGGGTTTATAGTCTTGGATTCAAAGCATGTACAATAGAGAAACCTAGATCCAAGCATTAGGGTTTGTATGAGCACATAGGATGTCTTATGACCAAAGACCATCAAAAACTTACCTCAGTCCACTGATAAATAACTAGATGCTCGGCTACAGAACCGGAAGATCCCAAACTAAACACAAACAAATAACCCAAATCAAAATTAGGTCATAAAACATAATCGTGGGTCTAAATACCAAACCCAAACTCTTAGGATAAAAGGCCATTTTACCCTTCCCATAATGGGCCTAACCAAACATAGCCCAATGCACAATAAGGGTCCAGAAGGCCCATAGAGGCCTGAATCATACAACTCAAGGTCCACTAAGAAAATTCGGAGGCGCATTCATACGTTAACCATTCCAAAGCCCAAAACGTAACTGAGTGTTGAAACATAAAAGTGACCCTCTTAAACTTGAAGAGATCCGAAGCCATCACAAGACCCACAATCAAGATCCCTACCGTAATCTAGAACCGCATTCGCAGTCGAAGTCATCAATCTTAGTTTTTAGTTTTATCTGTTATCTTATGTCTTTACACTTCTTTGTCCAGTGTACCTTGCATGGCCACATTAGAACAGATAGAACCTGTAACCTTCGAGACTCTATAAATACAGTTATCTTTCTGAATGAAAAACACATCTCTTGAATCTCATATCTTATCTGACTATCTTCTTGCTATCTCTTCTTCAAAATTTATGATCATAATCTCTCTTCGGAGTCTTAACTTAATCACTAAGTCTGATCTCTCTCACTAACTTGGTTTGATTGCAATCCTCGTTAAGAATCAACTTAAGTGTATACTTGATATAATACTTGTTGTCATTTATATTTCCTTATATTTCCATACTTAACTATCTAATTATCTAACTATATAACCTTTTAACTTATTATTGTTGAGCTTTATGATCCTTTGAGTTAAACTTTATTCCGTAATACTACTTGTACTAACGTTTGTTCAAGTGTGCTTTTCATGTTTTTCTCTAACTAATTGGTATCAGAGCCAAAGTGGTTGCTTTTTAAACAAAAACCCTGATTTTAAAAGGCCTTCTATATCAGTGAAGCTCATTTCTTAAAAAAAAAACAAAAAACTTTACAAAACAAGGAAATATGGCACAAGCATTATCTCTCAATGTTTACAACAGTGTTGGAGGTTCGAATAGAGCCCCAATATTAGTGGAAAACGATTATCATAACTGGTCTCAAAGAATGTAAAGATATCTAAGGAGACTTAGAAGAAATGTATGGAGATCTGTAGAAGAAGGACCTCATGTTCCAGTTCTTACCCCATTTGAAACCGACGACGCTCAAGTCAGACTAGGAGGAGGTCAACCAGCTATGAATCGTCCCACCAAAGATGATCTTGATAAGATGGAAAATGATGTTGTTGCATTTTATGAGATATCCTGTGGAGTAGCTCCTGACAACTTTGACATCATCATAAATTGCAAGTCAGCCAAAGAAATATGGGATGTTCTGAAGAACCTGTATGAAGGCTCAGAATAGGCTCAAGATGAGAAGCTCACAACTGTACTCAATTAATTCAACAACATCAAATCTCATGCTGGCAAAAGTTTGGAAGACTCCTTCAAAAGGTTCAACCTGATTTTCACAAAGTTATCAAATGATGGCACCATTCGAAGTAACCATGAGATAAATCTTCAATTTCTCAATGGTTTGGATAGACATTGTACTACGACTAAGATGATAGCCCAAGGAGATAGAAAAATTCACTCTTTATCTCTATACAAGCTCTATGGTGAATTACAAGCACAAGAATCAACCGTACTCAAAGAATGTGCTGACTTCGGAGGACCACTCACTCTTGTAGCACAAGCACCACATACTCAATCCTACTCTCCTGCGTATGAAAACCCTCCGCAGTCATACGAAGCTGACTCATAATACGATGATGAAGAGGAATTCCAAAAAGCCATTGCTCTAGTTATCCAACAATTCAACAGGCTACCACCCTCATCTTTTCGCAAAAATCAACAATTTAATAACATTCCCTTTAACCGCAACTTCAATCCTCAAAATAATCACTCTCGATATCCAAATAACCCTCACCCATCACCGCAACCTCAAAAAATTCAATCCAAAGAGGCACCGCAACCCGTCAAGAATAACTTTGGTACTTCAAATGAAGACAAATCTGATGTCATAATTTGTCACAAGTGCAACAAGGATAACCATTTTGCTAAAGATTGCAAATCCAATGTGGCGAAAGACAGAGCATTCTACCTTAGAATGGCTCAAGAAATGGAAGAAACGGAGAAAGCAAGGTCATACGTAGCCCAAGTCAAGAGAGACCATCAGGTGTGGTCATCCAGAGATGAGGATAAAGATGTCAAAAACATCAAGAGAAAAGGAAAGATCTGCATGATGGAAACTGCGGATGAGGTTGGGTCAACCAAGCTGGAAAATAACTACTGCTACATGGCTAAGGATTGAACTCTAAGCATCGTTGAACAAGTGTTATGGAAGGACCCGAGGTTCTTTTAAATTTTCCATCTTTTCCTTCGGATCGCAGTTCATCTCAATGTAGTCTGTCCCATTGCTTCTCATCAAATGTCCTTTGACTCAGACCTACTCTGCAGTAGTCCAATTGTCCATACCACAGACCACAGTTATGAGTTCAATAAACATTCAGCAAATCCATCATGAACCACCTATAGGAATCTTCGAGTATGGTCAATATTCCCAGAAACCTGAATCATCTAGTTCAGATGAGTCAAGCCCTCGTTTTCAAAAACAATCTAAGGACTCTAAGAAACCGCAATTGAATCTCACTGACTGCGGTTCTCCAAAAGCTCTAGAAAAATGACTTTCAAAGAGGAATATAAATCTCGTTATAAAAAATTGAAAACGTTTTCGAAAAAAAAAGAGAAGTCAAAATCTCAAATCACAAAAGTCCAGAAAAGCCTTTTTTTTTTTCAAATTATCTTTCTAAAATCACGGCAGATAAGAAATCAAGCAAAAAGGAATGTACAGTTCCTAAAACCTTTTTAAAGTTTTATGAGAAAACCCAAAAGCATGTAAAATATGTTTGAAGCATTGGTTTTTTAATCTATTCCTTAGATCACCAAAAATGGAGGGGGGTTTTGCCAATACCAACACTTTTCAAGACACCTCAAACTTTTGCAAAACCACATCCTAAGAGATTCGCACGTATAAATTGTATGGTTTCAAAACCAAAAAGCACTCAGACTAGTCACATGACTAATCTCACACCCTTCGGACCGCTGACCAAAAGTAATGTCAGGGTAAATGTCAAAAACTCATCATCTGGATTCCACCGTCAAAAGGGGTTATCTCGAGCCCCACCTCGTTCTTTTCAAAAGAATCATACTTTTCAAAAACCATATACTTGTCAGAAATCTCATACTTTTCAGAAACCTCGCACTTTTTAGATTTATCAAAACTCTTCAAAATATCACAACACCCCAAAAGCTCATAAGTACCCAGGTCTAGGATTAAATGTTAACGTGAAATCTGTCCCTGAAACCTCGGTTCATGCATCCATAAAAAATCTACCTGTAGCCTCGGGCTTCAAACTTGTTTGGGTGCTCAAACTAACCGTGTAAATTTCAGGCAATGTGCAAGGGGGAACAAGAAGAGGAGTGGTCAATTGACAATGCCTGCTCCTTGCACATGACCAGAAGGTTAGAGTACCCTTCAGGATTTCAGGTCAATCTGCAATGGTGGAAATGTAACCTTCGGCAACAACGTGAACAGGATAATCCGAGGTTATGGTGTTCTTACTACTAGAAATTTCTCTATCCAAAAGGTTTCTTATGTGGAAGGTCTCAAACACAATCTCATCAGTGTAGGCTAACTACGTAAAGTAGGCCATAGGGTTGAATTTGACAACGATTACTGCTACTTAATGATGAATGATAGAAATACATGCTTGATCAAATCCAAGTATGAAGGGACCATGTACCCTTTAGACGTTTCTATGATAATTGGAAAAGCGCAGCTGTGCTTTCTGTCAAAAGCAGTATCAGATGTCAGCTGGCTATGGCACCTCAAACTAGCTCATCTTAACTTCCTATATATCAGCAACTTGGTCACCGGAGAACTCGTCCGAGGTCTCCCAATTCTCAAATTCAACAATGATACTCTGTGCTCTGCCCGTGAATGTGGCAAGCAGTCCAAAGTACGTCATCCTATGGTGATTGGTTCTTCAATTTTTGAACCTTTAGAGCTCTTACATATTGATCTCTGCGGTCCATCTACTGTAGCTAGTCTCCATCACAAGAAATACATACTGGTTATAGTGGATGGATTTACTCATTTCACATGGGTCTTTTTCTTGAGACTCAAGTCTGAAACACTGCAGGTCCTGATCAATTTAATCAAGGATATTAAACTGCAGATCAAATTACCAGTACGACGCATACGAAGTGATAATGGAACCGAGTTCACAAATCATCTCCTGAACAGTTACATGGTTTCAAAGGGAATTAGCCACAATTTCTCAGCTCCTTACACACCACAACAGAATGGAGTAGTAGAGCGAAGAAATCACACTCTGGTAGAAGCAGCCAGATCTCCGTATGAGGGCCTTAACAACCGTAAACCAAATGTCAGATTCTTTCACATTTTTGGGTGTAGATGTTTTGTGATCAATAACAAGGATCATCTGAACAAGTTTGCACCAAAGTCAGATGAAGGCATTTACCTTGGCTACTCAACAAAGAAAGTAGCCTATAAGGTTCTCATAAGACGAACAAGATTAATAGTCAAAAGTTTCAATGTCAAATTCGATGACTATTACGTCTGCAACACTACTCCGTCAAATAAACTAAAGTAATACTTGAAAGTGATATCCCATTCTCTTCAGGTCCCCTTAGCAGAGTGGTAATAAACTATGATGATCATTTTGACCCAATAGAGACTGCTCAACTGTCTGAAGTTCTTATGTCTCCGGAAGCTCAACAACAGCATGCCGAAGTTTCTCGTCCTACTCTATGTGATGATGTGTCACTCAATGCTTCCACCTCTCTAGTTGAGGGGGAAAGCTCCACTCCGGATCAAGTGATAATCATCGAGGTTCCAATACCTGAGGAAGCAGCTCTACTCTCTATCCGTATAATTACTCTCCCATCAAATGTCTCCTCAGACTTAGATGATGAAGATGTAGAGAACACTGACACAAAAACCGGTCCAAGGGTTATCACTCTCTCAACATTCCAGGGGGAAACATGCCAAGTTCAAGGGGAACTCCCATCCGCAATTCAGGGGGAACCTCTCTCAACTACTGAAGAAAATGCTGACCCAACTCTGTTAGTTCAAGACAATTCAATTGGCTACACTCAAGTCCAGGGAGAACTGCAGTCTCCAACCGAGGAATCCTCTGATATAGAAGACATTTCCTCAAACGTAGTCACTGATCATCTGTAACCTCATCTTCATGTATGGACAAAGGATCACCAATTGGGTCAAATCATCAGAAACACATCCACAGGTATCCAAAATTGATCCTCAAAGGATTTATCTAACCACTGTCACTATGCAACGTTCATGTCCTCGGTCGAGCCCCGAACCATCAAAGAAGCATTAATGGAACTTGACTGGATACCCACAATACAAGAGGAATTGGCAGAATTTGAATGAAACAAAGTTTGGCAACTCGTTCCAAAGCCAAAAGGTCACACTATTTTCGGTATAATATAGGTATACAAGAATAAATTGGATGAATCCGGTGCGGTCGTCAGAAACAAAGTGAGACTAGTCGATAAAGGGTATAGTCAACTAGAAGGTGTTGATTATGATGAAACAGACGCCCCTGTAGCCAGGATGGAAGCCATACGCATCTTCTTAGAGTATGTAGCTTACAAGAATATCAAGGTACATCAAATGGATGTAAAGATTGCCTTTTTAAATGGTGAGCTGAAAGAGTAGGTTTATCTTCAACAACCTCCGGGCTTCAAAAGTGTTGAATTCCCAGATCACTGCTACAAGCTTAAGAAAGCGGTTTATGGTCTAAAGCAAGCTCCAAGGGCTTGGTACGGACTCTTTCAGAATTTCTTGTCTCGTTCGGATACAAAATAGGAGTGATTGATCCCACTTTATTTAGAAAAGCAAACGATAATCACCTTATGCTTATACAAATATATGTTGATGATATCATCTACGGATCAACTTATCAGGGGATGGTGGTTGAATTTGCAAAGCTCATGACCAACAAGTATCAAATGAGCATGAACAGAGAGATTAATTTCTTTCTAGGACTTCAATTAAAATAAGTTCCTCAAGGTATATTCATCCATCAAGAGAAATACACCTTTGAACTACTAAAGAAATACTCAATGGACAACTGTTCCTCTGCTAAGGTTCCTATGGCCTTCGGATATAATATTTCTGCTGATCCTTCTGGAGAATCAGTAGACCACAAAACTTATAGAGGAATGATTGGCTCATTAATGTACCTCACCACAAGCAGACCAGACATTGTCTTCGCAACAGGCATATGCGCAAGATACCAGTCCGATCCAAAAGTATCACATATGACCGTAGTTAAGCAAATTCTTAGATACTTGTAGGGAAGTAAAGCTCTAGGCCTTTGGTATCCCGCAGGGAACGACTTCAGCATACAAGAATTCACAGATACAGATCATGTTGGCTATAGATTGGACAAAAAAAGCACTTCTGATGGATGTCAATTTCTCGGTAGAAGACTCATCAGTTGGTCATCAAGGAAACAAAGTTGTGTCTCTTTGTCCACCGCAAAAGAAAAATATGTGGCCGTAACGAGTTGTTGTTCACAAGTATTATGGATGAAAACTCAACTTATGAACTAAGGATACATGATGCTGCGGATACCAATTTTATTGTGACTCTGAAAGTGATATAACGATTTCTCACAATCCTATTCATCACTTGAATACAAAGCATATTGAACTACGGTATCACTTTATCAAAGACCACATCTTGAAAGGTAGCATTGAACTATTTTTTGTTAACACTCATGAAGAGATTGCTGATATATTCACAAAGGCACTTGACTCTACAAAGCTCAACAGTTTCTTAAAAATATTAGGAATGATGAATCCGGACCCGCAATTCTTTATGAATTGATAGGTACCACATACCACTCTAGTCTCTGTTGCGGTCCTAGCTAAATATATCTATCATACATGGTTTCAGTATACCTTGTGTACCGCAACCATATATCATACCTATATTTCTTGGGTTCTTCTTTTTTTTATGTCTGATTTTGTTCAAGTGTTTTCTCAATTCCTTCTACTGCATTCTTCGAACCATTCACCGCGGTAATGAAGCTATCTGCAATGGCTGTTCAATCCTCAATTGTATTAAATGCACCTTCAACCACTTCATAAATTTAAGGAACTTCATGTGCTATTAAATGATTCTCATTAAATATAAAACATTCTCAAAAACATTCGTTTGTAAAATATAACGTTTCAGTTCCTTTTCAAATAGTCTTTTAGGGTCAGACCTATTTTAGCTATCATGAACAATAAAACAGTTTTCCATAAAAGAAATCTTTTCCTTAAACTGTCAACTCCCCTCATCCAAAATTTTAAATCCATTCCAAATTCTTACTTTATTCAACGTACTCTTACCCCTCACCACACGTTCTCCAAACGTGCATTTATGGGCCTGCCATTTTTTTAAAAAATTTAAACTTTTAAAATAAAGTTTCTTGTATTTACTTTATTCATGGCTACAACTGGTTAAAACCCAAAAGTTTTTACGATTCACAGTTGTAAATAGGGTAAATCCAATAAATGTTTCAGATCCAGCGGTATATAAGTTCTTCTCCCCCCCTAAGAAAGCTTTACGCTTTCTGCACTCTTAAACGACGATCTTCATCTTCTTTACCTTCTTGCAATCAAACTCTTTTCCCGCAAGTTCTTAAAATCTTTATCAACAATGGTGAAGTCTGGCATTTTAAAGAAGCAATCCAAGTTTTCTGGTTCTGCTCAACCCGCTGGTTCTGAATCTGCTGCAAGAAATCAATCACATTCAATTGCATCTAGCAATTTTAGGGCAATCTTCGAAGATCATCACTCTTACACTGAATCCATCCATCTGGTGATCAAGTAGATCTCAAATCATCCCCTGTTTGGAGCCTTTGAGTCCTTCATTGATGTTGTCCTTCTGTCGACTCTCTTCAAGGGTGCAGTCTCTGCATAACGACCCCTTAATAACCTTAATGAAGTTCATCTGAATCTAATTGATGATTCTTTGGTCATCCTGACCAAAGAGAAATTCCCGAATGTAATCAACTTGCGTGTTCTTCCTACCAATAAATTCATCACTCCCAGCGTGAATGACATCATCACTTCACTCTACGAGATGGTATAGCAAAAGAAACTCAAGGGAATTGGAGAGTTCAATAAGAATCAGTTGCTTGTTGTTTGGCAATTTGTGTGCCATTTTATCATCTGAAGTCTCTCGAGGAGAACTGGAGGCACTTATAATATGGGCTTGAAGCTACTAGAATTGGTTTGGAGCTTATTCACTAACAACGGTGTCAACTATAGGAAAATCTTGTGGGATGACTTCCTTCAGTACATCCCCAAAGAGAATCCGAAGACAGCCCGAACAGAGCTCACTTTTGATCGATTTTGGTCCTTATGTATTTCTGATCTCCACCGTGATGCACAACTGAGCATGCGAAAGGACATAAACTTCTTCATCACCAGAGATCTAAAAAGGTACCCCACTTCTAAGGATCAATCTTTATTTGGAGCATTTAGACGTCTTCCAGTTCATATTTTGTTCTCCGTTGGACATGAAACTCAAGAAGTCAGGAACCATTTTGAGGCTACGGAAGGTATTGACCCATACCTTCCTACCCCGCCTCCTCCAAGTCAGTCTATAATGGCCTTGAGAGAACCCCACCATGCGGTGAGTACCGCAACCCCCACTTCTACTCAATCTCAGCTTCCGCTAGCATGGCGTCTGAAACAACTCATGTCATCAAAGAAAGCCCCCTGTGGAAAAGAAAAGAAAGGAGAAACCTTGAAAAAATGCAAGTCCAGGATCGTTACGTCCTTGGATGATGATTTTGATCATATGCCCCTATCAATGTTGAAGAGTCTGATAGTGACTCAGGTCCTGTTCTAGCTCCCAAAAACAAAGTACCAATCCAAGTTATAGCCAAATACATATCCAGACTGATACTGCAGCCTCTCAAAAGGCTCCGGTAGTCCTTGGGGTCCCCACAGACCCATTCACATCAACCCTTCTCATCCACTCAGACACAGTAAATGTGTTTGCTTCATCAAAATGTGGAGACTCTCCCCCAGCTAAATCCTAAGAGTATTTAATTGGTTCTTCTCACCCTAAGGTCTCCAGGGCTCCCTGACTTCATTTCTTTTAGGAACAGGATTTGTGCTCCATACTTGACTTTGTAATCCAAAAATCTGATACACCTTCTCAACTGCAGGACAATTCTTTAGTCCTTGCCAGAATTGAGCCGAGGCCAAACTTGACTACGGTTCAAGGAGACCGAGGAAGCTCATGAAATCCTACTCTACTTACCTTACATACAGGTGGTTTAGGAACGGTGAGCACAAATGTGCAAGGATCCATGAACCCGAGGGACACCTCGGTGCGACTTCAAGGAATTGGCGAATATGAGTTTGACGACTCTTGGATTTAGTATAAACCATCTACCGAATTCAAATTCAAGAAGTATGAAGCTTTTTGCAGGGCATTTCAGGCTAAAAAAGATAGGCAAACACATCAGCTTCAGCAAAAGGAGAAAGAAATTCAAACGATGGCTTAGTACTGGGCAGATATAATCAAAAATGCCAACATCGTAGCCAATATTCTCAAAGTTCAAGAATAGATGACTGCAATGGATGAGACCATCCACAAAGATCAGTCTATTCCAGATAGAGTAGGTCCATCCCAGCCCCCTCCAACACAAGTTCGACACTCTCAAAATGATGGCCCCGTAATCGAAGTTAGCTCTACACCTACATTTGGATTTGATGATTTAGACGTGACCGAAGTCAATCAACCTCCAGGTTCAAATGGCTTTATGATGATTATTGATGAAGATTATTCCAGTGGTTCACAGAAATCCACCTCCAAACCTAAACAAAAGAAGAAAAAGAAAATGGATGAATCTCGCAAAGAGTTTCTAAGACTACAAGCAAAGGTTGATCAAATTTTGGCTGCTGTGAAGTCTACCCAACCGCAAGACATTCATGGTCCAAAAACGCTCATCAAACGCAGTGAACTTCTTGAAGAAAAAGATAGGCTAGTTGCTGAGAGAATCTCTCTCACGGTCGAGATGGGTATCCGAGCCGTAGATACAAACATAAAGGTTGATCATGCACAGTTCATCACCACTGCGGAGAAACTCATCACTGTGGTATCTACTATCAAGAATGAACTTCTATCGGCCATCACAGACCTAAAGGCTTATTATACAAAGCTTGTTGAGGAAACTCACAATAGTTATGAGTCTGGTATTTCTGTTCTTCAATCAACTATCAACAGCCTCCGACGATCCTTTTCTTCCAAAGATCATGGCCAAGAGATTCTGAAGTTAATAGAGGAGATCCACAGTCTGCTCTTTAATACCGCAATCCCCAACGACCAACAACTTGGTGATACAATCCGAGCCCACTTCAATGATTTCATTGCCAATATTGACGGTCTTAAACAATGGTTTAAGGAAGAAATAGGTGTTCATTCCTCAAGAGGGGGAAGTGAAGACCGTGGCTCGGACCGCATCTCACCTAAACATTTACATCCGCATCAACATTTACAATCTCCCATCCGAATCGGTACCGGTCATCAGCAAACAATCATCCCTAAACTCATCATTCATCAAAATGTTCCTACTCCGTAATCTTCCCCGCAACCATCTCCCAAAACGAAGACTCTTGTGCCTTCTCCTCAACAAAGTCAAATTCTCTCCACTCATCAGTCTCCTCCAAAACATCAAGAAGTTCAAGTTGTTCAACACCCTTCTTCCCCACATCCGGAGACTCCCCCTCATTTTAGAAATTTAGCCCCAACGATCATCCGAAAACTCCTATGACTCTCCCAAAACCAAACAAAGGAAAGTTGACTGGAAAGCAACTAAGTTAGCAGAACTGATATGGAGAGATCACGGATTCGACATCACTATGGATGAATCTCTCATCAATTCCTGGGTTAATCCCATCCGAAGATTACTTGATGACGACTACAAGCCCTATCTCACCTTTGCGGAACCTCCATATGACGGTTATTGGGACATTCCTATTTCTCCCAATGCAAAATTTTTCACCTTCTTTGAATTGTTTGACCGCAACCTCTCGGATGATCAGAGGTTGCCACTGGAGTTTGAAAGACTTAACAGATTCCATGCCAAGCATGGATCTGCCATTGAGAAAATTTGGTCGGACGAAAAACCCACTACATTCAAGAACTACAAGCCCATAAAGTTTATGAAAGCATAATTCATCCAGTATACTCTCACAAGAAGAAATTCAGAGTACATCCGAACCCAAGCTGATTTTCCTTGCATGAACCCGAAGGAAATCTTCCTGATTGTGAAGGTATTTCAGAACAAGTGTGAGAAGCAGCCAAAGATGAAGACTGCATATGAAAGGGCATGTACATTTCTAAAAGAGATTGCTTGTGATTTTGCAAAGATTGACGCAAACATCCACCCAACACTTGCTCAGAAGTTGAACCTTCCTCCTCTTGAACCAGCTCTGGTGCTGATTGAAGGTTTTCAAGAGCGATACCTTGGAGCAACCAACTTCCCTAATCTTGGATTCATTTTCAAGCGCAATAATGATGAAACCAAGTACTTCATTCTAATGATTGCCATGAACCGCTTGAACCCGAGGTAACTTGATTTCACTTAAACTGCAGTGGACAAGTCAAAACACATAATTGTTGAAGTTTAGTTTGAAATCTCCAGGAGAATTGTATGGCTTAGTAAGTCAGGAATTTCTGGTGGATTCTCATCAAATTCCTTAAACTCGACAAATGAAAGTAAAGTTTAAGAGGTCACTTAGGGGGAAATTGATGAAACATAAAAGTGACCATCTTAAACTTGAAGAGATTCGAAGCCATCATAAGACTCGCAATCAACATCCCCACTACAATCTACAACCGCATGCACAGTCGAAGTCATCAATCGTAGTTTTTAGTTTTATCTGTTATCTTATGTCTTTAAACTTCTTTGTCCAGTGTGCCTTGCATGGCCACATTAGAACAGATAGAACTTGTAACCTTCGAGACTCTATAAATAGAGTTCCCTTTCTGAATGAAAAACACATCTCTTGAATCTCATATCTTATCTTACTATCTTCTTACTATCTCATCTTCAAAATTTCTAATAGTAATCTGTGACAACCCGAAATTTCCATTATGTAAAAACTATATCACTTCAATAGGAGTTATAGCAGTCACAGTTAATTTTCAGACTTTTTCGCGTAAGTTTGAGTAATTCAGGGTTTACACTTCAGGAGATATAAGGAAAGTGGATGCACTAGGGTTTAGTGAAACACTGTATTCCAACACTCTGTTATAGGAGAAATCATTTCAGGAATAAAAATATCTTTTGCCAAAAATATCTCAGGACTATAAATAGAATTCTGAACCAAATTCATTCATTATTCGCATTTCCAACTAGAGACAAGCCATTTTCTCTCTCACGGATCTTCGGGTTTTTATCCCAAATCGTGAGTACCTTTTTCTAGTAGTGTTAGTAAGCTTAATATGTGTGTATAACATGATTTATAAGGCTAAATCACTAGATTTATGAGTTTACTCCCCAAGGTGTTCTTGGGCGGTAAACTCCCGAAACAAAGCCTAGACCTTCCCTTGTGTTATGCTACTACCTTAGACTCATTTATATGTGTATTAGGGACAAGAAAACAACCAAGAAACACAAACACATGGGTGTTCACGGCCCAAGATGATCTTGGACCGTGAACTCCAAAATCTTGGATCAAAGGGTGCTTTTAAGGCCCCTAAAGCCTTAGACAATTACTAGGAATTGTTCCCACTTAAATGAAGGACTAAAACACATCAAAATCACCCCTTCAAGTGAGTTCACGGCCCTAATAAGGTTCTTGGGCCTTGAAAATCAAACAAAGGCACCAAAGTGTGCCTAAGGCCTTAATATGCTTGGAATAAAAGTCTAGAACCTATACCACTTATGCAAGAGACTTGAAAGCATCAAAAACACCCATCCTTAAGAGTTTACGGCCGCAAACTATAAAGGAAATGGCCTTAAGGCCGTAAACTCTTCAAAGGAGTGTTTCTATGCCTTAAACCCTTCCAAGAATTGAACCACCAAGTTGGAATAATTCTAGGGATCATTTAGAACTTCAAAACACAAAATACCACCAAGCTTGGGAGTTTACGGCCGTAAACTCAAGAGTTTACAACCATAAACTCCATGTATGATGCTATATGGAGAGTAAACTCATTTATGGGGTCCTTTGGAACCCTAAACCTAACTACCTTGTCCCACAATAGCTTAGATACAATCCTTAGGGCTTAAAACACTTACATAAAGTGTTTATTTTGTTCTAGGATGTCTTAACATTATCAATTAGTAATTTAAGACTAATTGAGTGCATATATGTGTGATTATATGTTCATTAGGATCATAGTGTGTGTACACATTTTCACTTAACACCTAGCAGTCCTACCTCTTCAGTTCATCCGTGTCACCCACAACAGGTGAGTTCATACCCCTAATCAATGTTTAAATGATTTTAAATGCTTTAATTGGGGGGGGGGGGGAATACAAGTAGAAAACAACATGTTATTAAATCCTCTATATATATTTTATAACTGTGTTTTCATCAACAGATTTCACATACTACAAAATGTGATGCATGAAATGGTTTTCTAGCTTTAAAATACTTTGTTATCAAATGTATTACTTTTGAAATGTTTATCAAAATGACATCAAGTCACTTTTATATTTGTTCAAAACCCTTAGGTGTCTTACAAAACCATTTTTCATTCTTCAACTAAACTATGCATATACACTTATATTCTTATATATGTATTGATGATATAGTTTACAGCTTTCATTTTGTTTCTCACACCCTTGAGTAGTAAGAGTGTATAAACCTACTTAAACAACCAATTACCTTTCAGTAAATTATCATAGGGATAATTTGAAGATATCAAACATTATTCCTATTACAAGGAATCATACAAGAGTCAGTTCCTTCATGAGTCTATACCAGTACATTACCTGATACATGAGTACATTTACATATGCTTACATGATACATGAATACGCTTACATGAACACATTACATGAGTACCTTGACGTAGATACACTTACCTGTGCATATTAACATGAATACTTGTATCTCGAATTGCGAGGATGATTTATTAGTACCTTCTGTGTAAATCTTCCTGCATATCCCTAGTACGTCGGGATATCTATATAGGACCCTATCCCTAGTACCTCGGGATATCTAGACGGGACCCTATCCCTAGTACCTCGGGATATATGGACGGGACTAACCATTCCGGAACCCATCTGTTAGCAACAGTGGGTGATGAACATCTACGGATGCCTAAGGTTACCACTTATATTAGGAGTCGGCTACGGGACTAACCCTTCCTCCAACCTGCTGCTGCTACATTGGACAATTGGACCATCTTCAGAGGTTCATTAGGTTATATATGTCGTGTTAGCCCCAGTACCTCGGGATGACATTTACATACGTCGTGTTAGCCCTAGTACCTCGGGATAACACTTACTTTAGTATATTTTCCTATTTACTTTAGTTTGTGATATATTCATATAAACGATGAGTTAGACTAATTACTGTTCGTAGTAGTCGAAAAGAAGGAAAAACTATCATTTTACTTACACAACATTCGGGTCTTGGTAGAAGACTACATTGTCATAACAAAACATTTGGGTCTTTGTAAAAGACTACATTGTCGTAACAAAACATTCGGGTCTTGGTAGAAGACTACATCTCAAACTGATAGAAAATAAAGGATTTTCTAGGGCTTTTCATACTTACATCAACATTTTCATTTAAAGGTTTACATGACTTTTAAAACAACTTTTAGTAAGCAAGACAATGAAACTTAAATACTTATGAATTCACCAGCTTTAAAGCTGATACTCTCTTTCAAAATAACTTGTATTCTCAGGACATCAGTAGACAGGTACGGTGGCCAGGTTTTGAGAAGACGGAGCAGACAAGTCTCGTCTTTTATTTTGATTGTATATTTTTGGTGTCTTATTACAATGAAAGAACACACATGTATTAAAACTTTACTTATAATGCAATGGATGATATTGTTGCTTGTTTACTATTTTACACTGTTGTGATATTGTACATGAAGTCCTCCACCCCTGAATGTTTCCTCCATTCGTGGTTTTGGGGTGTGACATAATCTCTCTTCGGAGCAAGTCAGTCTTGACTTAATCACTAAGTCTAATCTCACTCACTAACTTGGTTTGATTGCAATCCTTGTTAAGAATCAACTTAAGTGAATAGTTGATATAAGACTTGTTGTCATTTATATTTCCTTATATTTCTGCTCCTAACTATCTAATTATCTAACTATCTAAACTTTTAACTTATTATTGTTGAGCTTTATGATCATTTGAGTTAAACTTTATTCTGCAATACTACTTGTACTAACTTTTGTTTAAGTGTGTTTCTCAAGTTTTCCTCTCAACACTGAGGCCCAAAAAGTCTAAAGCCCAACCAAAGACCAAAAGCCCACAAAAGCCATTGCAAGGCATAAATTCATCTTATGCTTGGCATAAGTAACTGATCGCCAGTATGCACAGTGGTGCGCCCATTGTACAAGGCTGCTTTCCACCCTAAGCCATTTAGTTCTTAATCCATCCAACCATTAGGTCCAACTTTTAGATGTTGTCCATTTTAGTGTTCTAATGCATAAACTGTCAACTTTAACCCTTAGCATGTCTTAATGGAACCCAACATCCAATTTTTGTCCAACAATGCTCATAATAAGGCCTCAGTCTCATGCATGGACCAATAACAACCATCAAGATGACATTTTTATGGATCATGGTCAACAAAGCGGCCGAGATCTAACATATCTAACTCCTAGAGTTGTTCAAACTCACAAAGAGAACCCATTAGACCAAATAAAGCTCACAAACAACCCTAAACTCAAACTATCATAAGGAATAACCAATTTAAGAACTTTATACCTTCTCTAGTTCCCAAAGTTGATGAAGACTCTGAATCTAAAAACTCAACCTCAACAAATTCTTGGTCTCCAAGCTCCTTCATCTTGAATACACACAAAAATGCCCCAAAATCACATCCAAAGCTCAAGAACTCTCAAAGGATCAATTTGGGATTCAATGGGATGAAATGAATAGTGGAGGCTGATGAGGGTAGGTGTACAAAGGCTATAATGATGTTTAAGTAGGGTTCAAACCCTAAAAATTAGGGTTTATTAAGGACATATGCCCCACGTACACCATGTACGCCCAATATACATCGTTAACCCTCTGTGACCAAAGTGATCTCATACGCCAAGCATACCCAAACTTACGCCAAATGTACGAGGGACCAAATTTACCAAAAAGTCTCAAACTTATGGGAACAAAAAGTAGAACCTGGAATCAGATGCTACAAGTTCAACAAAGATAAGTCTCACGTATTATGCTTTTGTTTATGTAAAACAAACTATATTATGCGTTTAATATATTATATTGTTAATATATTAGCTAAAAGATAGTGTAAACTGATATAGTTGCAATTATAGATATAGATAGTAGAAATTAATATAATAATTATGTGCATGTAGGCTAAAGATCTTTTTAGGAATTGCATGTTTAAATTTCCTGATGTTTAAAATACCTTAATGCCCTAGGAATTGCTAGTTCTATCGCATTTGAAATTTATTTTAATATTAAATAACTATTAAATAAATACGTTATGATTACATGTTTTTAATATTGGATAGTTTTACGTTGCCTGATTTAGCTCTATTGCATAGCTCTTGTTTAAGTCTAACTGATTTAGTGCATAATTTTTCAGTCGAAGGACTGTTTTAATTTAGTTTCATGTAGTTAAGTATTCGTAAGGTAGTTAGTGGATATTGATAGAATTTTATTCTTTATCATGATTAAAATTCTAAGGGAAAATACTCGGGATACCTAAGAAGATTGATAGTAAGTGCACATACACACATGAATCTTGAAAAGGGAATCTAGGAAAAAAATTATAATATGTGTTAGTATAGACACATACATGAGTAATAAAATGCTATCAGTTATAGGTATGACTGTACAAATAGGATATGTGTCAGATCGTAACCTGTCCAAACTCGTGAATTAAGAAACTAAGTTGTGAAGTCAAAATTATGTGTGTATAGTGGGTTAGTAGTTTTATAACATGTATAACACTACTGTAACATGGTATGTACATGTGACTTGACATAATGATGAGGTTTTTCACGAATCTAGTTAGGGATAATAAGTATATGTATTACATTCTATGAAA
Source organism: Lactuca sativa (assembly GCF_002870075.4). Classification (NCBI taxonomy): domain Eukaryota; kingdom Viridiplantae; phylum Streptophyta; class Magnoliopsida; order Asterales; family Asteraceae; genus Lactuca; species Lactuca sativa. The sequence goes on from NC_056631.2 coordinate 153,081,326, forward strand.
GAGAAGATGTTTAATAAGGCACTATTATGTCCTACCATAATAAAGCGCTAGCATATATTAAAGCTTTTGATTCCATGGAGGATGATTTAGTTAAGTGTAGTGGATATTAGCCAGAAGTGAAGTCTCGTTATTCTCAACACTCCACTAAAAAATAAGTTGTAGAAAATCAACATAGTTAGATTAGTGGTGGCATGATTTTCCTGACACAAGAAGATCAAAAGTATAGAAGAAAAGAGATGCATGAAAGAAATAATAACTGGAACAACAAATCAAGCAAGAAGGAACAGTAGTGGGAGCATGAAATGAAGGAAAAAAAATAAGAGATAACTACTTTCCTTGTGTAGATATGATTAAGTGAAGCTCAGCCAATTAGATCTTAAGTTTTAAGGAAGAATCTAAGGAAAGAAGAGGAGTTCTAGTCAATGACAACTCCAAATATGTATCTATAGAAATATCACACCATGTCAACACAAGTTGAATGTCAAGAAGAAATAGATAGTAAGCACTCATGGGATAGATAAGGTAGAAGGTGTCTTCTACATCAAAATTTTATCCATTAGTGAAAAAGATACGGTGTCACACCCTCAAACCGAATTGGCAGAAACATTTGGGGGGTGTAAGACGTCATGTCAAGTATCACAACACATGTAGTATAGTAAGCAAAGTACAACAATCATTGTATTAATAATGTATAAGTTTTTACATAAGTTAAAACATTAAGTATTTAACATCAACATAAGATAAAGAAAGAGACAAAGGATGCAGCTCGGTACTAGGCTATCTTTGCAAAAGCTCCTGGAGTGTACCTGTCTACTGGATTCCTTCGAATACAAGTTATTTTGAAAGAGAGGATCAAAATTTAATGTTGGTGAGTTCATAAATATTTAATTATTGTTGTTTAGTTTTTAACAAAATGACTGTATTTACTCCAGAAAGTCCTATACTTCTTGCTTTTACAACTGAAAAGTAGCTTTACTCCATAAAACCGTTTTGATTAAGCGTTAAACAAAATTTTAATCTTTCATAAAATTATAGGGTGCAAAAATCCCCGTTTAGTTTTAAAAGTAGTTTTAAATCCCCATAAAACCGTTCCTTTGTTTGTAGTTTTAAATCCCCATAAAACCGTTCCTTTGTTTGTGGAAATGATTAATGCAGTAGTATTTATTAAGCATGCACTAGCATGTACTACAGATGCCATCACAACCCTAATAATAAGATTATTAGTTTGGGTTACCGCGTGATAAGTTTATAAACCATAAATTTACACTACTGGTGTAAAGACAACCATGCAATTAAGATTATTAATTAGGGTTAAAATGTGATAAGGTTGTAACCATGCTCATTGACGGCTGAAAACATGACGACCTTCTAGCATTGAAACTGTAGATGTGACATTTGTCACCCTTTAGCCTTGCCGGCTGGGACTATAGCTAGTAGTCGGGGTGTGGGATTGTCTGTCCTGTATAGATCCATACACACGATGCGCGCTCTCCCTCCAGGAGACTTTGGTTACCGAAAGGGATACATCAAATGAACGGCTGTATCCTGAAGTAGGATTTCACATTTTTGGTTTATTTGTTTTAAGTAAGGATTGAATGTTATCCCTTTTCTTAATAAAGTGACTTTAAACCTGGTGAACTTATCTTGTAAAATAGGTATTTCATTTGTGTCATAAATTATAACTATTATAATCTATAGGTTTTATCTAATTAGAATGATAATTCATGAAAGTACCCCTCTGCTTAACATGGAGCAAAGGTGACTATATTGGATTGAGGTAACTTTTCCTTTCCTATATATACACTAAAAATAACTAAGAAGGAAACGACTTTCGGACAGATAACTTCGCCATAAATCCACATCCAAACAAGGAAAAGGAGGTAAGGCAACCCATCAGTCCTAAGTCCTTTAAGTCTTATTTATATATCTATATATATATATATATATATATATATATATATATATATATATATATATATATATATATATATATATATATATATATATATATATATATATATATAAGCCTAATTTCTAACCGTTATGTGGTTAACATTCATATATTTATCTAACATGTATAACTAAGGTTTACCTGACAGTCAGATGATTGATCCTACCCTAAGCCCATAACCAAACAAGGAACATGAGTTAAGGCGATATCAATGATCCTAAGTATGTTAAAGCTTATTTATAACTAAATAACTATATGAGCGTGATTTAATCAACTAAAGTTTTGAGGAATTTAAAAGACAGCTCAACGATGAATCTAAGCTTTTTAATAGGGTTTACGTGACTCTTAAAGAGTTACAAGACTTAAGGTCATTTGGAGACGTTTTGAAATCTACTGTTATTATCATAATCTTTAAAACATAAATAAAGTCTTTTCGGTGTGATTTGTATTCCCCCCTTAAAAGCGTTTAAAATCATTTAAAAGGTATATTATAGGGGTATGAACTCACGTTTGGTGGATGTTTTGTTTGAAGACTTGAATAAGAGTGCTTTACACACGAATGAAGTCTTGAAGCACAAACGGATCCAAATCATCATATAATGATACATATAAGCATGATATTAGTGTATAAAACAACTAACATTCTAGAATAGACTACCCTTGGACTAGGAAACACTTGAAAGCAAGTGCTACAATCACATGTGATTGCATCAAAGGTGTGTACGGCCAAAAGGAAGGGTGTTTACAACCATACTAGGTGTGTACGGCCAGTATGTGTACGACCCTTGTGGTATACGGTCATGGTGTGTACGGCCATGGAGTGTACGACCGTACACCTATAAAAAACTTTGCAAAACAGGGTGTTTCATGGCTTTAACTAGCATCCACTTAGTGTTCAAGGTCTTCTGTTGGGACATGGGGTGTGTTTGAGGCCTGAACATGCACTAAACAAGGGTTTACGACCATATGATGAGTGTACGACCGTACACCCTTGGTGTTCATGCATTTGATGATGATCTAAGGCTAGAAATTGAGTGGTTCTTAATCCTAACTAGAAGATAGAAGAGGTACTTACACTTTTGAGGGTCCTTGTGGGGTTCACGGCCAGCAAGAACTAGTGTGTGTTCGAAGTGTTCTTGGTGAAAGATGAAGAACTAGCCAAAGATGAAATTTATGGAATGAAAACATGGATTCATCACTAGTTAAATCAATGTAGCGACAAATCAAGTTAGGAAACACTTACTTCTTTGAAGATCAAAGTGAAGAACTTGATGATAGTTGAGAGAAAAATCAGGTTTTCTTGGCTTGGAAGTGTGAAAAATGAAGGAAGGAGAAGGGTAGGCTTATTTAAGGGCATGAGTTCACGACCATGAGGGGGTGTATGGCTGTACAATCCTCTCGAAGGAGTGATTGGCCCTAATGCGACCCTATGAATTGAGATAACTCATCCCTAAACTCTAATCTTGATTATACTAAGCTTAGTACACTCACACAGACTCTAAACAATGCTAAAAGATAGCAGAAATGAGTCTGACATTGATTGAGTTGAATGTTGCACAAGATAGAAATGTTGGGTTGTCACATATGGTATGTCACAAACCTTATATACATTTCTGTAAAGTATCGATAAAGGATGATGACCAAGTCTCAAGTTCCAGACTGAAGACAAAGGAAAAGAAGGCATTCTTCCATAAGTAATGGATGATAACAAGTTGGAATAGGGAAATTGTTAAGAAGTTCATGTTTATGGAACAAGAGCAATCAAATTAGTCAATGAAACTATTCATAGGTAACTGGAAAAGTCATGGTTCAACCTAAAAATGTTATCACTAGAAAAATAAAGTTTGTAGTAGTTGCAAAGTGTAAAAACCCTATTGAAGTAGTGGTTATGACCCAAATTACAAAACCATGAATTGAAGAATTAAGTTGGAGAAGTCCAAACATCATGCTTCATATACATGCTAGAGCGCAGTAGAAGAAGGATGATAAATGTCCAAGGACTCAAGGAAAGGCGGTTTAAGTAAGATTACAAGATGAAGATTCAATAAATATCCTTTATTTTCTAATATCAAGGATTGATGTAGTTTTCAACGTCGTCTGGATAAAGAGACAAAGCATTAAGATGTGATTAAGAATGATCAATCATAGGATCGTGTTCGAACCCAAGTGGGAGAGAACTAATCGTACGTGAAGAAGGAAGGAAAATGTGAATTGATACTTTGTACGTTTCAAAGAGTTTAGAAATACATACAAAACAAAACTACTAAGTATTTTTCATTTACATAAAGGAAGAAAACACCAGTTGAAGATGTTTGAGTAAGGAAAAGGATTTATGATGCTTTAGTTGATCAATTTCAGAGGGAAATATCCAATACAGATGAAGTTATCATAGGGAAGTAATTAGACATAACAAGAAGAAAGAAGCAGTAGAAGACACTTAGAGGTAATTCTTAGTATTACGTAAAGGAAGAAATACTCGAGAAAGGAGTATGCATTTAGAAAGATTAGAAATTTGAATGTTGTGATCATAGCACAAATGAAAAATGTGAGTTATCATGATAAATTTAGAAGGACATTGGATTCCAAGAACCAAAAATAAAATGAGATTCATAAAGTGCATTCGAGCGATTCTATTAACTATTATAAATATGATTTGTTCTAGATATTGTATAAAAGGGTGAGGAAAGACCCTAATCTATTGCCAAATGATAGAAGTATAGAATTGGAAGTTACACTATGGCTAGAATCGTTGAACTGGGAAAGATTCCTAAACTTTAAGATAGACAGTTGTTAGGTTTGACTAGGAATATTCAAATCCATGTAGAAAATAGTATTAATAATATAAATTGAAGCCTGAAGATAGTAATACCATGTAATACATCATAATGTTTTGGTTTTAGTCAGGTATTATAATAAATAATACACAAAGTGGTCTCGAATATCATTCCTTACAGATCTTAAAGGAATTTCATAAGGGTCGGAATGATAGTTTTTCAGTTTAGTGTAGAATGTCATCTTAAATAAATAATAGTATGTGATAGCTCTTTGAGGACATGTTACCAATCAAGATCATTGACCTTGAGGTAGCATGGTTCATGTAGAATTTGGTATGATGATTAGTATCATGATATTGTTAGTAAATATTTTTAAGAATAATTTGGTTGATGGATAGACTTTTTATCTTAGTTTCTAAGAGGTTATTAATGTTTTCAGGGAAATTATTGAAGTGGTGTTGCTATAAATGTGATGTTTAAGTTATAACATTGAAAAATTGTGTATAGAAATGATAGTATTTCATGAAGGAAACATGAATCAAACAAATGTATGGTAAGAAAGAATTCATGAAAAAAGTGAGATCTTAGGAGAAGTGGTTTTATAAAATTAGTTGTTAGGATTGGGAATATAACTTATGAATTATATTAATGGAAATAAAGGTTGAAATAGAACAGTTGTTAAGATTGGGAATAATAACCTATGAATTACATTAATGTCAATAAAGGTTGAAATAAAAGATTAATAGGCAAGATTTGAATGTTTAAGCATCAAATGTGTATATGTGATTTTGAGGACATGATTATTATGAAAAGGCTAAGTATGGATAACAAGTGTTAAGTGTTAATTGAAAATTTATTTGCTAAAGATCTAGGATAATAATATTAAGTATGACTAAATCAAAACTTGGCCTTAGTAGGAAGTCGGGATTTTGTAAGCCTTAGGTACTCGATATTAAATACTTCATAGAAAAATTATGATTTAGATTCAGTCCTAATGTCATGAGATACACTTATAATTTGAGATTCAAGTAATTAGTTTGAGTAATATCTCAATATAAAGGAATAATATGGACCACAAAAAGATATATCCTACAGACCTAGTATGTGTCAGAAGCGATGTAGAGGCCAAAATCATTATAAGTGGGGAGAGTTTTAACGCTCAATTTTCAAATATTTAGGATAATATAGTATAAACCTTTTTTATAAAGTTAAAAGTGAAAATATATTACCTAATAGCTAAGACTTATTGGGTAAGAAAACTTAATGGCTAAGAAAACTTAGTGGCTAAGAAAACTAAGTGGCTGACTATGTAAACTTAATGGCTAAGAAAACTTAGTGGAGAAACTTAATGGCTAAGAAAACTTAGGGGATAAGAAAACATAATGGCTAAGAAACCTAATGGCTAAGTAAAATTAATGGCTAATAAAACTTAGTGGCTAAGAAATCCTAATACTATAAATTGAGTCTCAAGACTCTTAATTTCGTCACACCATTCTCTCTTAAAACTCTATCTCAACCCCTAAGATTTCAAACCCTTGTGATTTGATTTCTTTATTCTTAAAATATTGCTAGTGAAGCACTAGAGCATAAGGGAATTTTTTTAGAAAAATTCTAAGTGTCAAAGTTACGCTCGCAATCTTTTAGATTTCATTATTCGATCAAGTTACAATTACACTTAACCATATATGAATATTTTCATAATCATTTTTATGAACCCAATAATTATAATATTATTCATCAATTACATTTATAATTCTTATTGATCTACATACGAGAGTGGTTTCTAGGGTGGACATGTTGCCTTGATCCTTGGATTTTAGAAAGGCTATATGCTCAAATGGTCCTACCTACTGATTGTCTTGACTTGCCAATCTATACTTGATAGTCAATTAGTATTAATGGGATTAATGAAGAATATAGGCATTAGATACTATGATCAAGTAGAAACTAACTAGAAAAAGTATTATTGGTTGATACAAGCTTAATATGTATATTTGTAAATCAATCTACTTAGTTGAATCAAGACTATTCAGGTGAGTTTGTAGTAACTATCTTATTATGTTGACATTGCTTTTTTGTGTGCGAAGATCATGAGCGACCCTATAAATGGAAGATTTCAAGTGAGTAACACTAACTCATTTTGTTATGTTAATTTTGCCTATTTATGTATAATATTGTTTATGGATACCATCTTTCGTATAATAGAATAAGTTAGAGGAACGGACTAACTAAGGATACCCTTCACAAAATCAGTTAGGGAGGAAGACGATCATGACATGATGTATGATGTGTGATCAATCGTCCTTAGTGTATCCGGTGTATATTAGAATTCATATGATTATGTAAATTGATATGTTATTTGGAGGTATATGATTAATATAATGGGTGTGTGTTTTGTAGGATTACTAAGCTTTTTCACTTACCAATTGTTTATTAATATTATTCAGCAGTATCATAGAAGAACCCTGCTTGACTACAACAACATCCACATTACAACTTTGAAACTACTTTGAAAATACAAAGTCTTTCACTATTTACTCTCAATGACAATGATTTACTTAAAACTAGAAGGAATGGTTTTATTAATAAATGTTTTATTATTAGATTTTAATTGGGACAAAACAAAAATTTTAACTTTTGCTATAAAAGAATCACAATGTTATAGATCAACCTGTCAAGATAGTCAGGAGATAGAAACATTTTATCATATAGCTTTTATAAAATCCAACAACTAGGCAAATGTGTCCATCCTATACACATCCTGTAAGTAGACCAATTAGTACATAACTAGAATCAATTATAGTCTAACTCTTATAGGGTTCATAATAACAACTTTGACTATAACCAACAATAGATAAGGGTAACTGTAACTTACTCAAATCGATAGAATCTGAACAGCCGCAAGAAAAACTTCAACGCCTTCTTTCTTATATCCTTACGAATCTTCTATTGCTTCTCTAACAAGACTACAGAATGAGAAGTTGAATCACGATGGACTGGAATGCTCGAGAGTGTGTGAGAGAGAGAGAGAGAGATAGAAAGACTATTTTGCAAGGGAGGACAACCAAATAATTATGCGTGAACCTCTTTTAATATTTACGAAAAACCTTTCATCGTGTTGAGCCATCATGTTGTTTGTGGTGCACTTTCTGATCTGACTAATTCTATATTGCTTGGATGCACTGTTTTGTTGGAGGATGGGTGCATTTCATGCTATATGTCGTGGCACCGAAGAAACCATGTTCTAGTGATTTATTTTTATAAATTTGGGCACCTAAGAAACCATGTTCTGGTGATTTATATTTATATATTTGGGCACCTAAGAACCGTGTTCTAGTAATTTATTTTTATAAATTTGCTAAAACTTATAAAAATCATAACTTCCTCATATAAACTCTATTGGGGCAGACAATTAGAATGTTTAGGGTCTATGGCTTATTTGGAATTGTTTTTGGTTTTTTTTTTTAAATTCAACCACTAAATCATTTTCTTTTACAAGATAACGATTAAGTGAGCCTAACTTTCCAGGTGTGACCTAAATATTGATTTTAGTGCCATCTTTGTATTAACCTCAATTTAGTTTTTCTGTTACCTCATTTACCAGAGTCGTCCTTCCCATAATGCTTCGTTCGTACTCCATTATCTTTTTCTCCAATGTTCCTCTGACCTTCTTAACAAATATTGGCATCGATGGTAGCAACGATGGTGGTGGCTGCGACATCGATGGCGGAGGTGGTCACATTTTTCGGTCCCAACATTCGGTCTTTTAGTTTTGTTCCATTAAACATGGGAAAGTTGTACTTCTTATGAAAATTCTTATGCAATTCTCTTTGATTTGAAGTTTTTCTCATTGTTTCTTCATTCTTTGCTTCTTGTTCCAACAGAGGTGGTGGTGGAGACAAGTAGTCTAAATAGCCAGAATCTTATGATACTTCTTCTTCCTCATCATAGACTAGTTTCTCCTTCTCTTTCAAGCTAGATTAATAAATATTTATCCATTTACCCCTCTCATTCTCGACTGCATCCAATGAGTATTAAAACTTTCTCCATTTACTCATGTTAGCCTCTCTCTCTCTCTCTCTCTTTCTCTCTCTCTATCTATCTTTCTCTTCATCTCTTAATGTAGGGTCGATCCTTAAATCTGCCAGTGCCCTTGATTGTTTTTGGTTCCATAGAGATTGTTCTTGTTGTTCATCTTGCATTTTTCTCATAGCTACTACTATGTTGTCTAACTATTTTGTTGTCATTTCTAATAACATAAGAATGATTTTGCATTTTCTATTGATGATATTCAATAAAATTTGTGTGGATTAAAATCTAACCTAAAACTATATTTGGTAAATATTTTCCCTTTGAATATTTTACATATATATACACACACTATATATTGCGAATACACCATGGTAGTCGAAATAGGAGGTGGTCGGATGTTGAGACTAGATTCGAAAATCTTCAAACAAAACTCGTGGAAGGCCTTTAGTTAAGATATGAGCAATCTAAAAACATAAAGGAATATACATAACTCTAACTTGACTATGAGCCACCTTCTCCCTTACAAAGTTGATGTCAAGTTCAATGTGCACCATCCATTGGTGTTGAACCAGTTTGTAGACAAATAAACCGCATTGATGTAATTGTGATACAGTGACGTTGCTTTCATGGATGGAAGTTGTAGTTCATATAGTAGGTTTCGAACCCAAAAAGTTTCAGAAACTATGTTGGCAACAACGCGATACTCAACCTCGGCATTAGACATAGACAATGTTGGTTGTCTTTTCGAAGACCACTCTAACATCCCAAAAACCATAGTAAATTTTTTGATTTTTAAACCCATTTTCATAAAGCCACAAGCCAATCAAACATTATATTCAAAACATGGTAATAAAATCAGAGTATCAAATAACATCTCTCAACATAAAAATCCACTAGATGATGTGTATGATCAAGTCTTCGACTTCACCTATTGTCTGAAGTACCTGAAACATTTGAAATCCGCATTTGTAAGCCAAAGCTTAGCGAGTTCCCTAAAATACCCCACATTACAATACACATACAATGCATGCACACATGAGCCTACAGTCTGCCTAGACCACCTCAGAAGGCCTGCAAGACACCTAGACCACTCTACTGAGAATACAGTCTACTGGACTACCTTGCAAGCCCTATAATAGTTGGACCACTCCCTTGGGCCTACAGTCTCACTGGACCGCTCCGCAAGGCCTGTAGTACACTGGACCACCCGGGTATCTTGGGTTACAACACAAAGCAAGACTGCCTCTATCTAAGCATGGTATATCATCATAAGAAAACAAACAATCACCAATGATACAGGTAATCATAACAGATAGCCTATACACAAGGATACAACTGACAGTACAAAGTATCATGAGAAAACTCACATCTCAATCTAGTAGATAACAACAATAAACCAAAAACTGGCATTACATGTCACCTATACAACAACCAGGGATCAATCCTTAAACCACAATCCAAAACATTGAATTTGACCTAAAGTGAAACATGGTCAAAAGTATACGGTCAAAACCAAAGTCAACAGTCAAAAGTCTCCCAGATGGCTGCCACACTATTGTCGAGGTTCTGCCACATCATGGTGGCTTCAAGAAGAAATAGTCATACATAATTTCTATCCTCACCTCGGTGGGGGCCAATCCTCCATGTCGTGGAAACTGTTATGTCCATCTTAAAGCATTAAGCTCTTAACCACCAACACCACCCATCCATACTTTCTTGAAGGCTTTCCTACAACTAGTGCGTCATAAAAATTGGTACTTTATGAACATGCTTGTCCAATGCATATCTCTTCCACACTAGGTCAAAAACATGAATGAAATGAACTCAAACTTGTATATGAGACCAAAAACACCATAGAACTCTAGATCTTGAACATATAACCCCAAAGGGACCTCAAGAATCCATAAAGTTGTCAACTTTTAGGAGTCCAACCACTCTAACAATACCAAACTTGAAGAACAATGCACAAAAACCTAGATCCAGAAGCATGAACCATAAAGGTTGGAACATGAAGACTCACAATGGTCTAGAAGATGAGCTAGAGTGTAGTGGAGGGTTTGCTTGCTGGATCTTCACACAATAGATGCCTTATTCTTCTTTTTCTCACCAAAAATCACCACAAAACTTCAAAAACTCAACAGTGGTGGCTATGGGTGCTTCTAATTCGAAAGGGAGTACATGGAGGTTGAGGCTGTGCAAACCATAGCTATCATATCCCTTAAATAGGGATTAGAGCCCAAAAAATACAGTTTGCGACCTAGCCTAACATCATGCCACGTCGTGGGGACCAAAATCATAGCCATAGCCTAACATCATGCCACGTCGTGGGGACCAAAATCAATGTGTGTTTCATCTGGCCTTGACCTCTTCATGGTGCATCGTTTTCCACGTCGTGTGCACAATAAAACACATTATTGAAAACTTGAATTGCCAAAACTCAAAGGTGGTATTTACCTAAAACTTTGCATTAAAATTGTCTCTCAGTTGAACTAGATTTCATCCTCGAAATCCTAAGTTGTAAACAGTTGTAGGTAATGCTCACATGTCTCCGTATCAGGCTCCAAAGTCCACTCTAAGACGATTGGATGCCGCCACTACACCTTGACCAAAGTCACCACCTGCTTATGTAAGGTATTCATATTCCTATCAAGAATTTCCACTGGTCTCTCCACATAGTTTAGGCGCTTATCGACCTGGACGTCATCCAATGGAACTACTGCTACATCTTCCACCCAGCATTTCTGAAGCTAGGAATCAAGGAAGGTTCCATGAATTTGGCTCAGCTCCTCAGGTAGATCTAGCCGGTAGACCACCTTGCTCACCTGGGCCATTAGTCGAAAGGGTCCGATGAACCTATCATACAACTTGCCCTTCTTCCTGAAATGTATAAAACATTTCCAGGGTGACACCTTTAGTAGAAACATATCCCCAATCTAAAACTCCAACTTGGATCGTCGTCTACCAGCATAACTCTTCTATCAGCTCTATGAAGAGAAACGATCTCATGTAAATAAACATCTTCTAATTTCTCAGCCAAAGAACTCTCCTGAATAGCAAGGAAATGGATACTCTTGGTCAGTCGGTCGACAATCACCCAAATGACATCAAATCCCTCGGCAACCCTTGGCAAAATTGTGAAAAAATCCATGGTGATATGTTCCCATATCCACTTGGGAATCTTAAGATGCTGTAACATATCATGTCGTCTCTGGTGCTCAACTTTGACCTTCCAACACGTCAAACATCTCTTTACATACCAAGATATCTCTCTCTTCATTCAAGGACACTAATAGCAAAGTCTTAAGTCTCGATACATCTTCTTGGCTCCAGGTTGAATCATGAACCTAGACTTATACGCCTCCTCTAGCAATAGACGCGACCGGAAACCAGAACCTAAGCTCGTCTACACTGGGTCAATAACCCTCGACTATCGGTGGTGAATCTATCAATCTGGCCCATGATCTTCTCTTTCTTCCATTTCTGCCTTTTGATTCCCTCATCCCAACCCTCCCTGATCAAATCCTGTAATGGTGAAATGATGGTCATCATAAAATTAATCCTAGAATAAGGCACAAACCTCCTTGCGGCTCCAGGCATCAAAGACCAGATTGGCTTTCCATAGAATGTAAAGGATCTTGTAATCATAATCATTAACCAAGCTAAGCCATCTATGTTGCCTTACATTCATATTCCGATGGTCCATAAGATGTATCAGACTCTTGTGATCCATGTAGATGGTACAACAAACCCCATACTGATAATGTTGCCAAATCTTGAGGTCAAACACCACTTCCTGAAACTCCCAGTCGTGTGTCAGATACCTAGCCTCATGAGGCTTCAACTATCTCAAAGCATATGTAATAACTCTACCTCCTTGTGGCAACTGGCAAGCTAGAGTCAAACCAAGTCAAAAGACGTACCATGTATAAGTGCAAACCACATTGTATCCTTGTTACATTAAATCGCCATTAGCCATGACGACATGTTTGTATATATTAATATAAAAATATAAATTACAAAAAACCATGTTAGAATGAACCTTTAAAATCAATACAAGTTAACAAGACATTAAGGAGTCAAAGAGGTTAACAAAAGTTAAATGAATTGCATTGTTTTAGTGATTCCGACTTCTAGGCTCCATACCAATGAGTTTTTGGTCGCATAGGATAGAAATCATCCTCATGGAAGTACACCATGACCAAAAACACTAGCTTAAGGGCTATTAACGCTGAAATCCCTTCAACATGGATCAGAATCTCATTCTTGGATGAAGCTAGGATCGAAATCAACATCATTGGGTGTATGCAAGGAGATTTCGCTCATGCTAGACCGAAATCACTCCCACTTTGGCCGAAAACCCCATAGGATTAAGATATTTTATGTAACTTCATTGGTATATTTGTTTTCCCAAGAAGATTAATTACATTTACCAAAACAAACCTCACATCACCTTATCCTTCCCCTATCATATATATATATATATATATATATATATATATATATATATATATATATATATATATATATATATATATATATATATATATATGTATACACACACAAACACAAATTAGGATCCATCCAGCCTCATTTACAGTAACATTTCAACACAAATTCTCTCTCAAATATCAAACCCCATTTCTTTCCAAACTCAAAGATCAAACATCCCCTGGAACATTATACTTTAATCTATTTCCATAGGATGCATTGTAAGTTCTTATTATCTAGTGTTTTACAAACCCTTTCTTGTTAATTCATATATTCACACATTATTATGTGTTACAAACTATTAGGATCTCGACTACCTTTAAGTTCTAACTTAAAGATTGTCACCGTCACCCCGTTATCAAATCGCAACTACACATAAGGTGAGTTCATACCCCAACATTTTTCACATATTTTTCTATATTTTGGGGGGGGGGGGGGGGGGGAATACAAGTTTAACAAAAGAAAACTTGTGTTAAAATACAAACCATTTCTTATGTTTTCTTATATTTTATAAACGTTTTACGTGAAAATACTAGTTACGTGAAACAACGTTACTACCAAACATATAAATTTTACACGCAAGTTATTAAAACACAAAGGCTTTCATTTCAAAGAAACATACATTTTAAACTATAGTACGTATAGTTTGCGGAAGATTACACTATTTTTCCCTTTCGGGATTTAGAAATAAATATACAAAAGTATAATTATTTTCATACTATACACACACTATGAAAGGGTAATACTTACATATACAACAAAAAGGGTTTTTATTTCATTTGACGTAAACCTGTTAATGAATAAACTTGTGAGACATTCGAATTCACAGTGCTTTTTAAAGTACTGCGTTAAAGTCCTGTAATTGTAACCACGATCTCTTGTAGGGAGAGCTTGATACTTGTGTATAGATCTATACGAGACTGACAGTCCCGCACCTAAACTGTTAGCTACAGTTAGACCGGCAGGTCTAGGGTGACAAATGTCATAGCATTCTGATGCCTGAAGAACGTCGTTACAGGCCGAATGGGGCACTAGAATGGTTTTGATAACTCACATGGGGTATTAACAATATGTCACACCCCAAAACCACGAACGGCGGAAACGTTCAGGAGTGGAGGACGTCATGTACAATATCACAATAGTGTAATATAATAAACAAGCAACAACATCATCCATTGCATTATAAGTAAAGTTTTAATACATGTGTGTTCTTTCAGTGTAGTAAGACACCAAAAATATACAATCAAAAATAAAAGATGAGACTTGTCTGCTCCGTCTTCTCAAAACCTGGCCTCCGTACCTGTCTACTGGTGACCTAAGAATACAAGTTATTTTGAAAGCGAGTATCAGCTTTAAAGCTGGTGAATTCATAAGTATATAAGTGGCATTGCCTTGTTTGTGAAAATCTGTTATGAAGGCCATGTAAATCGTTTAAATGAAAATGTTGTTGTAAGTATGAAATCCCTAGAAAAACCCTTATTTTCTATAAGTATGAAATGTAGTCTTCTACCAAGACCCGAATGTTCTGTACGTATGAAGTGTAGTCTTCTACCAAGACCCGAATGTTCTGTTTGAAAAATGATAGTTTTTCCTTTGTGTAGACTAGTACTAAAAGTGCTTAGTCTAACTCATCGTTTATGTGAATGTGTCACAAAATAAAGTAAACAGGAAAAATATAATATTGTAAGTGTTGTCACTGGGTACTAGGACCAACACTACATCGCATGAAGCGAAATGTATAACCTAATGAACATCCGAAGATTGTCCAATTATCTTCTGTAGCAGCAGCAGGTGGGTGGAAGGGTTAGTCCCAAATCGATTTCCTAATATAAGTAGTAACCTTAGACCTCCGAAGATGGTCATCGACCACTGGTGCTAAACAGTGGGGTTCGGAATGGTAAGTCTCGTCTAGTTATTCCCATTGAACCGGGATAAGAAAGACAATTTACACAGTAAGTACTACTAAATCATCCTCATAGTTCTAAGTAGAAGTATCCAGGTAAGTGAATACAGGATAATGCACCTATGTAAAAGTGTTCCTGTATGGTGTTCATGTGTGTGTGTCCATGTAACAGGTAAGTATATGTAAACATATTCATGTATCAAGTAAACATCTGTTAGTACTCATGTATCAGGTAATGTACTAGTATAGACTCATGAATGAACTGACTCTTGTGTGACTCCTTGTAATAGAAGTAATGTTTGATATCTTCCCATTATCCCTATGATAATCTACTGTAATATAACTAGTTGATCATGTAAGTTTACACACTCTTACTACTCAAGGGTGTGAGAAACCAAATGAAAGATGCAAACTATAAAATCAATACATATATAAGAATATAAGTGTATATGCATAGTTTAGTTCAAGAATGAAAAATGGTTTTGTAAGAAATCGTATGGGTTTTGAACAATAAATAACAATGACTTGATGTCATTTGATTACACATTTCAAAAGTAAAACATTTGGTAACAATGTGCTTTTAGGATGTAAAACCATTTCATGCATCACATTTTGTAGCATGTGAAATCTGTTAAATGACGAACACAGTTATAAAATACATATCAATGATTTAATAACATGTTTGTTTCTACTTGTATCCCCCCTTAAAGCATTTAAAATCATTTAAAACATTGATTAGGGGTATGAACTCACCTGTAGTTGGTGATTGGGATGAATTGGACGGTATCGGATTGCTAGGTCTCAAGCGAGGACTTGTGCACACACTACGATCCTAATGAACATATAATCACACATATATGCACTCAATTAGACACAAAAGACTAATTGATAATGTTTAAGACATCCTAGACATAGTTAACACTTTATATAAGTGTTTTAAGCCGTAAGGACTTCATCTAAGCTATTGTGGGACAGGGTACTTGTGTTTAGGGTTTCCAAGGGACCCTATATGAGAGCTTACTCTCCATAAACCATCACACATGGAGTTTACGGTTGTAAACTCTTGATTTTACGGCCGTAAACTCCCAAACATGTGTGTTTGGTGTGTTTTGAAGTCCCATTTGCTTTCTAGAATTATTCTAACCTAGTGGCTATGTCCTTGGAAGGGTTTAAGGTCTAGAAGTACTCCAAATAGGAGTTTACGGCCTCAAGGATATTTCCCCTTGGAGTTTACGGCCGTAAACTCCCTTGGGGTGTTTCCTTGGTTGCTTTCAAGCCTCTTGCACTTGTGGGATATATTCTAGACTTTTATTCCTAGCATATGAAGGCATTAGGCACCACTTAGTGCCCTTTTTAGGAGTTTACGGCCCAAGAACCATGTCTTGGCCGTAAACTCACTTGGTTAAGTGATTTTGGTGTGGTTTGGTCCTTCCATTTAGTGGGTACAATTTCTTGTAAAGGTCTAGGGCCTTAGGTGTCATGAAAACACCCTTTGTGATCATTTACATGGAGTTTACGGCCTAGGAGTGTTCTGGGCCGTAAACTCACTTTCATTTGTGTCATTTAATGTGTTTAAGACCTTATACTACTTGGGAAATTAGCCTAGATGCAAGCCTTAAAGTCCTAGTGTCCTCAAAACACCTTTTAGTGTTAGGAAATGGAGTTTACGGCCTAAGAGAGTTCTGGGCCGTAAACTCCCCATCTTGGGTGGATTTGTGTGTGTTTTCATGTCCCTAACATGTATACCTAATGTTCTAAGGCCTTATCCTAGCACCAATGTCAGTTTTGGCTTTGTTTCGGGAGTTTACCGCCCAAGAACACCTTGGGGAGTAAACTCCTAGATCTAATGATTTAGCCATCTAAATCATGTTTTAAGCATCTAATATGTATTCTAACACTACTAGAAAGAGTTACTCACAATCTGAGATAAAAAACCGAAGATCTGTCAGAGAGAAAATGACTTTTCTCTAGCTGGAATTGTGAATAATGAATTAATTTAATTCAGAAAACTATTTATAGTCCTGAAATATTTTGACAGAAAATATTTTTATTCTCGAACTTGGACTGTAACATTATGAAACTTGAAATGTTCAAATTTCACAAACCCAGGAGCATCCACTCTCCTGATATCTCCTAAAGTGTAAACCCTAATGTACACTAACTTGTTCGGAAAAGTCTGAAAATTACTGAAATTGGACTGACTTCTATTGAATAGATATTGTTCGTACAAATGGAAATTTCGGGTTGTCACACAATACATATGGTTTATAGGGCTAACAAACACTTAAATGGTTTTATATGTGTATAAAAACTACATGCAAAATTTTAATTATGGAAGAAGCTTATACATTTAAGTCTTCTCACATTTAAGACTACAGCTCATTTAAAGAAAATATTGGATTTTCTAAAACTAAAGATATCATTTTACGAACAATGGCTTACAACTCGTTTTATGGAAAATACCGGATTTTTTGGAAACAAACATGTTTACTTTACACGGAAGGGCATACATTTTCTCATACAAAATGTATATGAACTCACCAACTTAATTGTTGACACTCTTTCAAAAACAACTTGTATTCTCAGGGAATTAGTAATATAGGTAATCACTAGCTTATGAGGACGCGACGCTAAGGCGCCAGTTAAAAACTCATTTTGTCATCATATTGTAATTTATTTGGAAACATGTAACTCTTGCAACAATGTAACCTTTTAAATTATATTTATGATGGTTGTGTTTGCTTTCTTTACTATTACTCAATTGTTATGATACTGTACATGACGTCATCCGCCCCCGAACGTTTCCACCGTTCTGGTTTGGGAGTGTGACTGATTGGTATCAGAGCATTATTTATAGTGAAATAAGTAAATCAAACCGCGTAAAGATATACAAACTATAAATACAATTGGACTAAAACTCTCTGACGTAACATTCTCGTACAAGTATACTTTAAAATATTATGATATTTTTATAAAAGTATAAATACAATCATACTCACTAGTTTAGTGTCGTAACAGTAACAAAACAAAAAGTATTCAGATAAGTTGAACACGACGAGTAGGGCTCAGAGTATGTAATCAGATCAAGGATGAATATAGATTTCTCAACTATATTTATCCGGGATGTGATCAACGTATGCCGAGGAATGGTCGTAGTGAACAACAAGTCTAAAACTTACCAACCCCTCATACCAAGAAACTTTATAACCAAACATACATGTTTAAAATACCATAAGAGTAATTTATGATACTAGAAGAACCGTAACAAAAACATCTAAAACCTGATATTTATAAAACTAGTAATCATTAGGAACCTTCTCACAAAAATAAATAAAATCTTTCACATAAAAACTAAAGACCCTTATTGGTAGGTCTATAATTGCAAAGTGTATACGCTAAGGTTATATATGCTTAAGATTCTATAGACTTAGGATTCGTGATTACGCTTTAAATCATGTTGCTTGCTTGGTTATAGGTTTAGAGTGGAGCTACTTATCCGACGGTCTATTCGATCTTGAATATATACAGCTTGTATACACTAGGTAATTATAGAAGGACCCGGTATAGGCCACAATCTTATTAAAATTATTTCTATTAAAAAAATTCCCTAAAAAATATTACAGAATTATACACTTACGTTTCTCATATATTTTTCATATCCCTATTCTCGCACGTATGCAATGGCAGGATTTCACATACTAAGAGATCCCTATTTCCCTCACCATGGGAATGTTGGTTGAATCGTAGAGGATCCCGAAGAGGATCTTGAGGAAATGATGGAAGAAGACCCCGAAGACGATTCAGAAGAGGAAGAAGACGAGGAGGAGGATCAGGAAGACACCGACTGGGAACTAGAGGTCTACAATCCACCTGTTGTCCCCGCTCTTAGACGGAAATTTTAGGGCTCGATGCCTCAATGGGTGGTAGATTTGAAGAGATGGAGCCAAGAGCAGGGCTAGCGCCCTCCTTACGGTATGGAACGAGGCTTCAAAAAATCTCGATAGAGGGGGCTCAATAGACAGGGATCTTCCTGTAATAGTTCGTCGCATCGCTCACCATGGTGAACAAGCAAAGGCATCCATCAACCACCTGATGGAAGTTGGTGCCACCATTAAGATCACCGCAGTTTGCCTTCATCGTGTGGACGAAGACCATGATCGGACTTGGAACCACACCGAAGCTCTTCAGGAGGAAGTGACCACAACTTGAGCCGAGGTTAGAGAGTTTCAGGAACGCCAAGTTGCATTAGAAGGACATGTGTTAGAAGCAGAACGTCAAGTGACAGAAGCCAGAGCAGAGACTAGAACAATGCAGACTTTCATATCTTCATTTTATGGCCCTCAGAACATTACCCACTTCAAATAGTGCTTACAAGACTAGGTCTACGAGTATGCATTAGTATTACCATTATCTATATATAGATTCGACCCTGCGATTAAGTCGCTACACTATTCAAGGGATCATGATGCTGTCAAAAAACTTTCCTTACATTGGTATAATGTAGACCTATACCAAGGTCAAAATTTCCAAACACTATGTACCAAAATTTATATCAATGAAATTGACATGTATTTTATTTCATTGGGAGTGTTACCACAAGTTTCATCACACTGTTTTTATAAATGGTTTACTCATGGTGAATGTATGATTGCTTAGTGTATACATTAAAGTTATATTTAATTAAGACACTACCGACTTAGAATTGGTGGGCCCGCCTTAGGTCATGTTCGTTGTTTGGTTGATGGCTTAGGGCAGACCCATTAAATTCAAAGGGCTATTCAATCTTAATTACATACAAGTTGTATACACCATGTGATTTTAGAAGGACCTGGTATGGCTCAAATCATAGAATTTCATTGAGGCGGTACAATCAGAATTCTTAAGTTTATAAACTACTTTTATGAATTGGTTACAAAATACTTTTAAGAGAGCATGATATGTGTAGAAACTAATATAGTTAGTTCAATAACACCCAACTTATAACCACTACTAAAGACTTACCATCATTTCGTCTTTAAACTCTATGGAAAAAAATGCCACCTTACAAATCTAATAGGTGTTTCAACAACATCATAGCAGCAGCACCACCACCACCTCCACAATTCGAATATGCACCAATGGTACCAATGGTACCACTGGGCAGGATATGGTACTACAAATTCAAACCAAGGAGACAGTCAGGGGAGCATAAGGGAAGTTCCTACAAATACTTCACTAATGGCAAACCCAAATTCTTCAATGGAAGCGGAGGTGTCATCACTCTAATGGAATGGTTCGAGAACATTAAACAAGTCTTTGAAATTTGTATGTGCCCCGAAGCAAGCAAAGTTAAATTTGCAGCTTGCACTTTTCTGACAGGGCCCTTACCTGGTGGAACGGCCATGCCAAGTCACTAACCCTCCCAATGGATAGTTCGATGAGTTGGGAAGACTTGGAGATTTTAATGTTGGAACAGTATTGCCCAAGGGGCAAAGTGCAAAAGCTAGAACAGGAGCTGTTGAACCTGAAAATGACATGCTCTGACATTGCAGCCTATACTGCCAGATTCAGTGATTTAGTCGTGTTGTGTCCCGGGATGGTCACCCCGGAGAGTAAAAAGGTGGAAAGATACATCTGGGGACTATCCCCCCAGATTCAAGGGAACATGTCAGCTTCAAACTCGATTACTTTCGACAGTGCCATACGCTTGGCCCAGAGACTCATCGATCACGGAGTCCGCCAACGAATAATGACCCCAGTCCCTGAGCAACACTAAAAGAAAGTTCCGGAAGAAAAAAAGGACCAGCCAGCACATGACCCTGCCAAGAAACAACAAATTGTTGTTGTTCACACTGCCGCTACCCCTACCGCTCCAACGCCATTGAGACAATAATACGGGAACCTACAAAAATGTAACAAATGAAACTTCCACCATACAAGTGCTTTTCGGGAAATGCACTACAATAATTGCAACAAAAAGGGGCATACAACCCATTTCTCTAAGGCACCAGCCTAACAAATCGCCAGGGCGCCAATTTCAGGGTAAGCCGAGCCTGCTATAGCTGTTGGGAGACCATACATTTCAAACGAGAGTGCCCAAAGGCAGGAAACACTAATACCAGTGGTGTAGGAAGTTTTTTAGCCATAAGGCACGAAGACGGAGTTGAAGATCCCACATTAGTTACCGATACGTTTCTCCTCAATAACGCATATGCATGCATACTTTTTGATAGTGGTGCAGAGAGGAGCTTCGTAATCCACAAATTTAAACACATACTTAATAAAAAACCACAACCACTTAACGAAATGTTCAAAGTAGAAATGGCAAATGGTAAAACAAAAAGCACTAAGGATATGTACATAGGATGCACTCTAACACTAAACAAACATTCCTTCCAAATCAATCTGATGCCGAACACTATGAGAAGCTTTGATGTCGTTATTAGCATGGATTGGTTAAGTCTTTACCGTGCCGATATCATGTGTTACTAAAAGGCCATTTGCCTTAATATATTAGGTAACGAAACCCTCATCATTTATGGCGACAAACCCGATGCAAAGCTACAAATCATCTCTTGCGTCAAAACCCAAAATTATCTATGCAAAGAATACCACGCCTTTCTAGCTCATGTGGTGGATAAGAAATAGGAAGTGAAAGACATCAAGGATATTACCGAAGTCTGTAACTTTCCTGATGTATTCCCAGAAGACCTTCCTGTAGTACCACATGTGCGACAAGTCGAATTCCAAATCGACCTAATTCTTGGAGCCAATCCCGTAGCAAGACCCCATACCATCTAGCACCAGTAGAAATGCAGGAGTTGTCCAGCCAGGTGAACGAACTACTAACTAAAGGATTCATTATAACAAGCTTCTCGCCTTGGGGAGCATCGGTCCTATTTGTAAAGAAGAAGGAGGGATCATTCCGCATGTGCATCGACTATCGGGACCTGAATAAACTTACAATAAAGAGCCGATATCCCTACCCCAAATTGAAGAGGTGTTCGACCAACTTCAGGGAGAAAGCTATTTTTCAAAAATAGATCTGAGATCATGGTACCACCAACTACGAATCCGGGAGGAAGATGTTCGAAAGACTCCATTCAGGACCCGCTATGGTCACTACGAGTTTGTAGTGATGCCCATTGGATTAAAAAACGCACCCGTAGTGCTCATGGATTTTATGAATCGCGTATGTCGGCCTTACTTAGACAGGTTCATGATTATATTCATCGACAACATTATGTTCTATTTGTGAAGTGAAGAAGAACATTGTCAACATCTACGACAAGTTTTGGAGACATTAAGGATGGAGAAGTTATATGCGAAGTTCACAAAATGTGAGTTCTAGATAAGGAAAGTGGACTTCCTTGGTAACGTGGTCAGTAAGGAAGGAATACATGTGGATCCCTTCAAGATCAAGGAAATTAAAAGTCTGTTAATTCTTAGGCCTCACTGGCTACTACTGAATGTTCATACAAAACTTTTCCAAGATCGCAAAACCACTCACTACCTTGACTCAAAAAGGAGTGACTTTCATCTGGGTATAAACAAGAGGTTGTTTTCCAAACACTGAAACATGCTCTATGCAGTGCTCCGATCTTGTCCCTTCCAGAAGGAACAAAAGACTTTGTGGTTTATTGTGATGTATCAAACCAGGGCCTTGGGTGTGTGCTCATGCAATGAGGAAAGGTCATTGCCTACGCCTCGAGGTAGCTAAAGACTCACGAGGTCAAGAACACAGCACATGACCTCAAATTGGGAGCAATGGTATTCGCCCTATGTTGGGTCTATTAGATTGCGTCATGGGCTCGGTCCTTAGCCCAGTTTGAATGCCGGTATTCGGCCTGTCCAACCGTGCATATTTTTGTACTAGGGTTTAGTATATAAGCTGCATGCATGCAGACTTAGTAGGAATCGCTTTCATTGGTTTTATTTGCTTCATTGTTTCGTAAACCCTAGCTCGCCTCTAACGCGGAAGTTCTTCATCGAGCTCTGCTGAGGCGTGACTCTGTTTTGAATCATAAGCATATATTTGATTCTGTTCTATGTTCATTCACATATTGTTTTGAATTGTTTGACTTCCATAATCGTACTTGTGAAAGATCTAATCGATCTAAGAGTTTTGAACTCATCAATTGGTATCAGAGCGGGAGACTGTGTAATTCATACACATCTCTTCTGTCGAAGAAGTTCTTAGGGTTTTTAATTCCGCATTGATTGATATTTATTGAGACGTCACTCTATATTGACGTATCTCATTAATTGTTGATCTAACCCCAACGATATATTACAAGTCTGATCTTTTACAGGCTATCGATCAAAAGTCTATACAATGTCCATGGATGATTCACAAACCAATCCGATGAATATCTCCAACAGCATAGGGTCTACAAAAAGAATACCAATCTTTTATACACAATACTACGAAGTTTGGACACATCACTTTGAAGACTACGTGATTGGATCAGAGGATAATAGATACTTAATCTGGGAAGCTATTACTGCAGGCCCATTCGCTCACTCAAGCACATCTAAGATTGTTAAAACATAGAAAGAATACAATCAGCTTGTCAATGATGTCAAAGATATTCCTCAGGATGAAAAGGAGAAGTTTCAATGCAACATCAAGGCCCTGAAGATGATAAGGTTTGCGCTGCAGGCGGATACGTTTCGTTTAGTGAGTTCTTGTGCTATAGCTAAAGAGATCTGGAATTGATTGAGAGAATTATATTCCACAGACGAAGACTTGGAACATTCCATCCAAACTCTCTTGCTGTCTGAATTTGGTGACTTTAAGCAGAAACCTGAAGAAAAACTTGTTCAAACTTTTGATCGCTTCAATCATCTTTTAAGTAAGATGATAAAGCATGGGATTGAAAGGAAAGTTATCGAACAAAATGTTACTTTCATGAATGGCCTCAGACCTGAATGGATGACTGTTGTGTCATTAGTCAAAGCTCAAGAACAGTTCAAATCTTATTCTCTGGCAAAAGTAGTAGGTATTTTAAAATCCCATGAGAATGCTCTATCAAAGGAAACAAATGTGGTTTCTAGTATGGGTTCTTTAGCTCTTGTCTCTAAAGGAAAAAGTTCGGTTGAAGAAGAAGAGGAATTAGATCTTGCAAATTATGATCTAACCGGCGAAGAATACGCCATGATGGTGTCCAATCCCAAAAAATTCATTAAGAAGAAATTCCCAGCCAATAAGAACCGAAACTGGAAGGGTAGTTACAGCGCCGAAAGGATCAAGGAGGAACCGTAGATGGAGTCAACGTCTGAAGATTCAAAGAAGGAAGCAAAAGTTGGAGCAGACTCAGGATTCGACTACCATTACTATGGAGGCACAAATCATTTTGCTAAAGACTGTATGTTAAGAAAGAAAGAAGAAAAGACAGACGAAGAAGATGAGGAAGCGAGCCTCATGAGAAGATTGGAGGAAATAAAGAAAAGAAAATTTGTTGCTAATAACTCTACCATGAATGCTTTAATTGTGCAGGATACAAACAACAGTGATGAATTTGGTGGCGTGGAGGTCTGGTCCACAGTTTCTGAGGATGATGAAGTCAGGAAGCCCACTCATGGAAAGGCTATGCTGGCAAAATCAGATAATGCAACAGGAAGATGCTTTGTAGTGACCGAAGGTGTGTCCCAAATGAGAGGATACACAACTGATGGGGGGAGCTGAAGAGGAAAGGGAGCGAGAGGACAAATGTTTTGCTGCCAAGCCTGTCAGTGCTCAGATCAACGAATGTGATGAGTTGATCAAAAAGGTAAAAAATATTCTTTCTTCTCTAAAAATACCTGTTAATAATTATGAAAAGGAATTAAATAACTTAAAGTCAAAATTCTCAAGCATAAGTAGCAGTCTCACCCAAACCCGTGTCACAAATTCTAACCTAACTGATCAAATCAGCAGGATTTCTTCAAAGAGTGAGGAACGAAGGATGTGGATCGAGCAAAACAAAAAGGAGTTAATTAGATCTGAAGATGATTCTATTTATTTGCAAAGAGACAATCTTAAACTTCTTAAACAGCAAAATGTCTTTTGTTTAATTGCTAAGAGACTCTATTTTAACATCACTCAGTTGCATCTTGATTGTGAAATAGGGAAGAAGATACATTGTATGATTTTACCCTTCTTTGAATTAAAGGAGGATGACATCGATGCTAAAGCCTACAACTGTGAAAGTGTTGTATCTTCTGATGAAGTGTCTCCAGCGTATAAAATAGGTCTGGACAAAATCGAATCCTACATAAAGTCCAAGGAACATAAGGACATGCTCAAAAATCTGTTAGACGAAAATGATAGATTGAAATTGAGAGCCGAAACTATACAAATATTTGACTCTTTAAATGCCAATTTAAGTTCAGAAAATAAAATTGATGTTGAAAATACATCTGAACTTAATGAGGATGATGATATGAGTGAAATTTCTGTAAGGGATTTGGTGGACTGTTCTGAATTAACCAAAAATGAACCTAAGTCATACGAGAATCTAATTTCTGAAAACTCCGTTGAGTTTGCTCGTTCGTCTACCGACAAAACCAAAGTTCTCAAAGCTAAAGCTGTTGTATACCAAAAGGTTCAAACTACCCCAAAACAAGTCTACACAGTACCGTGAGTCACTCCACAACAAACTGCAGAGTTAACAGCTATGGTAGAAGAAGACAATGCTGGAGGATGTGACGAATTCTTCTGGTCGGCCCTAATAGACAACGCAGATGAGACAAAAGGTCTTTCTCAGAAAACTTCATGGAGAGTAAAAGGTAGATACATATCTGAACCACTAAATGAGCCTATAAAGTATGATGTGCCGAGCACAAGTGGAACTAAACCCCCTTTGGACGAACCAATGCAAACCACTAGTGATGCTTCTTCGGCAAAAAGAGAATGTTGTGCCCAAACTTCAAAACGAAAGGCCAACATTCACAGAAATCCAAAACAGGTGGCTGATCGAAAGCATCAAAGAAATCTGATATATAAGAAGAATCTCTCAGAAAGAAAACAGTTTTGGAATCTCAAAATCCTGATTTTGTAAGGATAGAAAGGAAGCACAAATCACTAGAAGACTCAAGAAACCGAAAGGGAAGTTTCGGTCCTTCGTCGGGAATAAACCAAAAGAGCAGTTTCATTTCTCACCACCATACCAACCAAAAGAATGGTTTCGATCCCTCTACTGAAAGGATCAGAAAGGATGGTTTTGGTCCTTCGACCAATAGGAGCCGAAAGGGTGGTTTCGGTCCCTCGACTGAAAACAACCGAAAGAAGAGTTTCGGTCCTTCACCCATTAACAACCGAAAGAACGGTTTCGGTCCCTCGTCCAATAACAACCGAACGGAGAGTTTTGGTCCTTCACCCATTAACAACCGAAAGAACGGTTTCGGTCCCTCGTCCAATAACAAACGAAAGGAGAGTTTCGACCCTTCATCCCATGGCAACCGAAATAGTGGTTTTGGTCTCCATCCATACAAGTCCAATCATAAAAACCGGAATTCTAAAGTCACCTCTAAATTAAACTCTTCCCATTAAAATTCCTGTCCCTCAATTACTTCTAAGGGAAAAGAAAAACTCTACCCTGAAGATAATAATCTTCCAAAACCGAATAAAAAGAGCACCAATGTTAACACCAAAAACACCAGTCCTACTAAATAAAAAAAAAATTAAAGTTTTCACCATTAAAAGAAAAGATGAAACAACTTTAATTAAACGCACATACATGGTTGATATTTCTATTACTATTCCCTGTCCAGTAAAAGGCTCATAAGGACCCATGAAACTTTGGGTTCCTAAATCTACTTAATATTTTGCAGGTTATACGTGACGAGCAGTTTGACGAAGAATGGTACATTAATAGTGGTTGCTCGCGTCACATGACAGGAAGGAAGGAGGAACTGAGAGAGTTTCGTTCTCTTAAAGATGGTGGTATCGTAAAGTACGACAACAATTCTTTTGGAACTATCAAAGGCTATGGAATGATCACTAATGGCGAGTTCTCTATAAGGAAAGTAGCTTATGTTGAAGGACTCCAACACAATCTCATCAGCGTATCACAGCTGGTGGTTGGTACTGGATTAAAAGTATCATTCGACGATGGAGGCTCAGAAATTGTCGAGAAGAGATCAAACAACATTATGTTGAAATCAAAGCGAAAGGACGAAATGTACCCTTTGAACCTCAACCCAATTAGAGGTAAACCAACTGTGTGTTTACTCACAAAGGCTCACTCTGATGAAAGCTGGTTATGGCATAGAAGACTATCTCATCTGAACTTCAAGGATATCAACAAGTTGGTCTTGGGTGATCACGTTCGAGGTCTTCCAGTTCTAAAATTTGATAAAGAACATCTTTGTGCAGCATGTGAAATGGGAAAGCAGAGTCGGCAGAGTCATCCTTCTATTATCAACACTAAGGTGATAGAACCATTGTAGTTATTGCATATCGATCTATGTGGACCATCGTCCATCGAAAGCATTGGGGGAAACAAATACATTATGGTTATTGTGGATGATTTCTCAAGATTTACATGGATTTTCTTTCTCAAGCAAAAGTCTGAAGCCACTCTAAAGCTCAAGCTCTTTATTAAATAGATAGAAACGCAACTAAGAAAGGTAGTTCGTAATATAAGGAGCGACAATGGCCTGGAATTCAAGAACAAAGATTTTGAATGTTTTCTTGCTGAAAAGGGGACGACTCACAATTTCTCAGCCCCTTATACTCCATATCAAAATGGCATTGTTGAAAAGAGAAACCGATCCCTGTGTGAAGCTGCTCGAACTATGCTGTGCTTCGCGTCCTTACCTTTGTATTTCTGGGCTGATGCAATTGCGGCTGCATGCTATACTCAAAATAGATCATACTTAAATAAGCGGTTCTCAATTATCCCTTACGAGATTCTGAACAATCGAAAACCAAACATGAAATTCTTTCATGTGTTCGGTTCAAGATGTTTCATTCTCAACTCCAAGGAGAATCGAAACAAGTTCGATGTTAAGGCTGATGAAGGAATTTTATTAGGCTACTCCCTGAACTCCAAGTTGTATAGACTTCTCAATAAATGCTCAAAGAAAATTGAAGAAACATACTATGTCACCTTTGACAATAGTTATGTTAAGAAAATGAAATCAACAGAAGATGCATCGCAAGACATATTTCCAAAGAATGGTCAGGTTACTATCTCTATCTCGAATCTTTTCGACCAATTCATGCTTCTGTTTGATGAGCCTCAAAAGGCGATTGACTCTGAATCAACTGCAAAAGACAACAAATTTGATAATCTGAAACAAGTTATTGAAGATGCTGCTAAGAAGATGGCTGATGATCAATCCAAATAAACCGAAGTTGCAGACGCAAGCGAACCTTCTGGTGACCGTCCTAATGTCCAGGGGGAGGGTTCTGCTCCTCATCACGATCAAGGATCTTCATTCCAGGGGGAGAACTCATCACCAAACACATCAAGCTCTACTGAAATTCTGGTTAATGAAGGGGATACAAATGCTGGTCCTGAATAGGAATCATTCTTCGAGGGGGAGAACTCCAATGTTAGTGATGATGACATTCTGTCTGAACTAGAGGAAGAAATCAATGCTGAATTGGATCCTATCTATGATCCAAAGTTTCCTCCACTTATCAAATGGACCAAAGATCACCCTCAAAGTCAAATTATTGGGGAATCTTCAGAAAAAGTGTTAAATCGTTCTCAAATAAAAGCGAAACAGGCTGCACTCTTTTCAAAAGTCGAGTTTTGTATGTTTAATTCCTTCGTGTCCAAAGTTGAACCAAAGACTGTTAACTAAGCTCTTGATCATTCAGACTGGGTTCAAGCCATGCGGGATGAGTTAAATGAGTTTGAACGAAACAAGGTATGGCGTCTTATTCCAACTCCAAAGGATGCTTCGGTTGTCGGTCTCAAATGGGTGTTCAGAAACAAGATGGACAAAGAAGGGAATGTCATTCGTAACAAAGCGAGGCTGGTGGTCAAAGGATATTGTCAAGAAGAGGGAATCGATTATGAAGAAACCCTCGCTCCTGTGGCAACATTAGAATCTGTTCGTATCTTCCTTGCGTACGCTGCTCACAAGAACTTTGAAGTCTATCAAATGGACGTCAAATGTGCCTTCCTCAACGGTGAACTTGAAGAAACCATATATGTTGAGCAACCGCCAGGATTCATGAACGAGAAGTATCTCGATCATTGTTATATCCTTGACAAAACTGTATATGGCCTCAAACAGGCTCCCAGAGCAAGGTATGAAACTCTCACTCGTTTCTTAAAAATGTCTAAATTCAAACAAGGTTCAGTTGACCCAACCTTCTTTCGTAAGCGAGAAGGTAACCACCTTATGATAGTCCAAATTTATGTTGATGACATCATCTTTGGCTCCACGAATCCTAGCTTAACAGCTGAATTCAGAAAGTTGATGGAAACTAAATTTGAGATGAGCTCAATGGGTCCAATTAACTTTTTTTCAGATTGAACATTAGATAGAGACCCGAAGGCATTTTTATTAATCAGGAAGCATATACCAAGACTTTGCTCACCAAGTTTGGAATGATGGGAGACTCCAAAGTGAAAGTGCCTATGGCTTTTGGAACTAAACTCACACCATCTTCATCATCTTTCTCCATTATAATTTGTTTCATCAATATAACCCCTGAGACTTTCAGTATTAACCACTGAGGTTTATGGTTATACCAAGACTGTGTTCATGATCTTAGTTTCATGCCACTATGTACTAAGTGAAACCCAAAGTTCAACACCACTAATGAATTGACGGTGAATTCAAATATTCAAGATCTTACTTGTTACCCAATGAAATGTCTTTTTTTTCTTTTGAGTGATCTTTATGAGCTTGCCTTTCACCAAGGCTTCTCTAACCCTAAAAGATCCAGTCTAATATTTTTTTTGAGATTTCCTTCCTTCCCTCGTCACTATAAAGTCTATCATACCCACTTGTTCAACAGATCACAATGATCTCACAAGTACTTCATTCAGTTTCGGTCTTATGTTAAGTATCGAAATTATGAATTGAAATGAAAGCCACCCTCTTTAACCTTCAAAAGATTCCTTTCAAAACTTCTCAACAAGTTATTGATCGTTATTCAATGGGAAAGCTAGCAAGTACTTTAATGTCTCTCTTGACTTTGAAGGAAGTGATTTTTTCCCATAATCAATTGTCTTGTGTCTGCTTACGACATCACAGATTATCCTTAACATTTTGTTTTATTTCTTTATCTTTTACACCCTATGCACGAAAATTTTTCTTTTTCCAAATTCTAGTTTTGTTCAGAATGATCATTAAAATGCTAAAGGCAGCAAAGATTCAAACATCGCATGAAGAAACAATTGGGATAAAGTGGAAGCTGACTCAGCGGCTATCCAAACGGTTTGGTGATTTGAAATAGCTCATTTTATGAAAGAGCGTGTAAATGGGAAACATTTTTTCTCTTTCCTGCGTCATCCTCGGCATGCCAACTATTCACCCATCAAGTCAAGCGATATTTTTGAGATAATCCAAGATTTCAGCCGGATTTTTCTCTCTCTTCCTTGTACGTATAAAAGGAATTGGAAAAATATTCTCTCAACCTTTATCACTTCCCAAAATCTCTCAAAGAACACCGGTGATTCTCTGCAACTGTTCATCATCTTCTCCAAGCTACTAGAATGGTAGACTCATTATCAGTTCATGATACTTCAGTTAGTCAACCTCTTCTCACCATCAAACCCCAACATAACATGATCATCGATCTCACCCCATTTATCTATGAGCCCTATATGCTGTATGTGGTTGAGTGTCTCAAATACTCACCACTCGTCGACGCACTGACTAAAGTTAAAATTGTTCCCATGTCATGCTTGTCTCTTGTCTAGTCTACTGCCTTCTATAACAAGATTATTGAACGAATTCACTTTGAACTCCACGATAAGAAGACCTCCATCTCTAAACAACGATTATGTGCCCTAATTGGTCTTTCTCAAGATCCATCTCTGGTAAACCCTGATTCCATTACAACTGGTCAATTGTTTTCTATGTTCTATCAGATGGGGTATACCGAAGCCCTAACCACCATTACGAAGTTCAAGAAGTCCCGCCTTCCTCCTCAGTGGAATGGCCTTTTTACGGTGCTGTTCAACGGACTTTCTGAGCGAAGCGCTGGCTCAGATGGTGCTAGCAAGTCCTTCATGACGGTGCTGTATGGGCTGTATAATGGGATTGACCTAGATTATGGGTCTATTATCTGGCAACAGTTGGTTCAAAGCTTTGTCTCTTCATCCAGGCATTCTGAGATCTCATGTGGGCATTTCTGGTCTCTTATCACCAACTGGGCAATGGACCGCCTTCGTGTTCCAATAATGGCGGATTCTTTGCTCTCATCCATTGCTACCTTTCATACAACAAAAATCATCTTCACTGACCCAACCAAGTTTTCGTTTATTGGACCCGTTCCTGAAGCAATGCTCGGTCGTATCTCTGCGTCGAGTAGCATTCTCCAACAATACAGGAAGCGTCCATCAGTTGGTCCAAGAGAGCTTACACCGGCTATGGTTCATTCTATTGAAGAGGCTGACAAGCCAGCCAATAGGGGTAAGAAGCCTGATACACCGAAGGAATGTCCGGTCATTAAACCAACTAAGGGGCAAACCCCCAAGAAGCGAAAATCTGATAAAGATGCCACTTCTCAGGCTCCACCAAAAAAGCAGAAGAAGTCCGCTAGGAGACTTATTCTTCAATCCTCCAGTGATTCGGATGTAGAATATGTCCCTCCTAAGCAGAAGAACGCTCCTCCTTCAGCATTTGAGGGCGAAAGCTCTGATGAAGAGGCTTCGGGCCGAGGTGATACTCCGCCTCGCTCCCCTACCCTAGAAATTCCAGTTCTCTCTAATCCTCCTTCACCTCCACCTGTAACCATCCCAATATCCATCCCTCCTATCTCTCCAATTACTACCTCCCAACCATTCACTACAATTCCTATTCCCACTCCCATTTTCACAGATACCACCACTACCACTACTACCACAAAACCTCACTCTACCTTTCCCAATACACCTGTAACCGAACCTCGTGTCACAGCCGAACCTCCACCTTTTTCAAAACCCTTATCTCCCACACAATCTACTGAAACAACCTCTATTCTAGGTGGTGAGGACTTGGAATTCGATTCCACATATTTCAGTCCTTATCGAGTGCAGATCGAAGATGATGACGGTGAGCCTGTTACAAAACGTCATCTCAAGGCAGTAAACGAAAAGCTTGATTAACTGCTTTCATTCTCTTCCTCTGGTGCCTATTCCGAAGTTGCCTTGAAGGCCTTGTTCTCCTCGGTCGT
Source organism: Lactuca sativa (assembly GCF_002870075.4). Classification (NCBI taxonomy): domain Eukaryota; kingdom Viridiplantae; phylum Streptophyta; class Magnoliopsida; order Asterales; family Asteraceae; genus Lactuca; species Lactuca sativa. The sequence goes on from NC_056631.2 coordinate 153,113,782, forward strand.
CACTGAACACAGTGCTACTTTATCTGCTGCAGCAAAGGCAATCGAAGCCTCTACTTCCCTATGTCAACAAACTTCTCTTGCTGTTAATGCCAATACTAAGGAGTGCAAGGAAGCGACCGCAAAAGTCGATAAACTAGTCTCCAAAGCTCAATTGTTTCTAGATTCCTTATAGGCTACTGCTATTAAAAACGCTCAAACTGTCAACGCTTTAGTAGAGAACCATCAAAGGTCTCTTCAATCTGAACGCTCGAACCTTGAAGCGGCATGCCAAGCCATTGAAGAAGCCAACGAAATACTCCATGCTAATGTCAACGAACGCTTAACTCAACTGGAGGCGGAGTTAGCTATGGAGAATCGAGGGTGTTCCGATGACCAGGGTCCAACCGAAACAAGGGGGGGAGAAAGTGACAACGCAACCTCCTCCCTCTGGAACAAAACCATCTACTAAACCGAAGGGTAATGAAGCTTCGGTCAGAAACAAAGAAAAAAAGAAGAAAATCGGCGAGGACGACACAGACAATGAAGGTGATGTCTATGTCAAAAATCCCAAGAATCCCTTCCAGAAGGTTAAGACCTCTGAAAAAGAATTGGAAGAAAACATCAAGAAACATCAAGCTGAGCTAGATCTGAAGCGAAAGGAGTCGGAGCTCCTAGAGAAGAAAAAGGCCATGTTTACTGTGTGGACAATAGACTCGCTTCAAAGGTGTGCAATTGATGATCCAAGCATTCTCTGGCTTGAGCCAATAATGTCCTTTGGCCTTGACAATTCCAAGGATGCACAGTTTGATATGCCAATAACTCGAAAGGCATTTATCTTTCATTGCTTCTACTCGACTACTGCTATTCCATCCCTAGACCCGAAGGTAGATAGGGATCTTCTGGAGTTTTACTTGGAGTTTGCTCAACCCCAATACCTAACTTGGAGCTCAAAGAAAATAACCACAGTCAAGGTAATGAAGCCCTATTCAGCAGGGAAATTTATTAATGTCCAATTCAGGGTGACTCGAGGAACCGAAGGCTCAGTCTACCATTTTACCCTAGCTGATCTACCAAACCTTAATCCTCATGACTGGATACTCCTCAATAACATTCTTTTGTCAAATCCTCTGGAGTATCAGCCAATAATCGATCATGTCAAGCGTATGCTTGTTTGCTACATACATGAGGGAGCGAAGATGGACCAGGAGATTTCCTCTGCCATACACAAGCGAACAACGATCAAGGCTATGGGCAGAGCTGGCAATGTTAATACCATGATCAAGGGGAAAATCGATTCAAAGTATCACATAGTTATGTTCCTCAGGGGCGAAGGTCAAAAATGTTTGTTCGCTCTTGTTGACAAACACCTCTCCTAAACGTCTTGCCTTGAGCATATCTTGGAGATTATTCAGAGGTGCGATCAGAACAGTGCTGCTGATAAGAAATTATTCACTGACATGCTGAGGTGGTACATACAGTTTAGATAGACTCTTCTGACAATAATTCCTCATCTGTTTAAAGTAATAAAGACAGTGAAGCCAACACAGAAGAAATGATATCTCGCCTCATTTGACGCAAATGGGAAATTGTTGGGTCTATTAGATTGTGTCATAGGCTCGGTCCTTAGCCTAGTTTGAATGCCGGTATTGGGCCTGTCCAGCCATGCATATTTTTGTACTAGGGTTTAGTATATAAGCTTCATGCATGCAAACTTAGTAGGAATCACTTTCATTGGTTTTATTTACTTCATTGTTTTGTAAACCCTAGCTCGCCTCTACAGCGAAAGTTCTTCATCGAGCTCTGCTGACGCGTGACTCTGTTTTGAATCATAAGCATATATTTGATTCTGTTATGTGTTCATTCACATATTGTTTTGAATTGTTTGATTTCCATTATCGTACTTGTGAAAGATCAAATCGATCTAAGAGTTTTGAACTCATCACCCTGAAGATCTGGAGACACTACCTTTAAGGCACAAAATACACTATCTTCACCGATCATAAAAGCCTCCAGTACATCCTCAACCAAAAAGAGCTCAACATGAGGCTAAAATGATGGGTAGAACTCCTAAATGATTAGGAATGTGAGATTCATTATTATCCAGGTAAATCTAATGTAGTAGCAGATATCCTGAGCCGAAAGGAATACTCGAGCCGCCGAGTCAAATCATTATACGTGACGATCCATTCACAGTTGTCCATGCAGATCAAAGAGGCTCAGCTGGAAGCGTTGAAACCCGAAAATGTCGCAGGTGAATCCTTAAGAGGGATTTATTAAAATCTAGAAGTCAAGAGTGACAGAGTTCTTTATCATATGAATCGGATCTGGACTCTAAAGTTCGGTGGATTCATACATGTTGTCATGAACGAGGCTCACAAGACTCGATACTTCATTCACCCTAGTTCAGACAAGATGTATCTGGACCTCAAGAAACTTTATTGGTGGTCAAACATGAAATCCAAAATTGCTACCTATGTGGGCAAGTGCCTGACTTGCGCCAAGTTCAAGGTAGAATATCAGAAGCCCTCTGGTTTGCCGCAACAACTAGAGATACCAGAGTGGAAGTGGGAACGGAAACCATGGACTCCATAACCAAGTTACCCAAGACAACGGGTGGACTTGACACCATCTGGGTGATCGTTGACAAGTTAACAAAATCCACACACTTCCTACCAATATAAGAGATGGACAAGATGGAGAAACTGACTAGAACATACATTAAAGAGATTGTGTCGCTACATGGAGTGCCAATATCCATTATCTCCGATAGGGATAATAGATTCACCTCACGATTCTAGCAGTCACTAAAAAATCCCTAGGAACTAAGTTGGACATGAGCATGACCTACCACCCACAAACCGATGGGAAGAGTGAAAGAACTATTCAAACATTGGAGGATATGTTGAGAGCTTGTATGATAGACTTTGGTCAAGCTTGGGATACCCATTTACCACTCGTCAAGTTCTCATACAACAATAGCTATCACACTAGCATCAGAATTGCTCCATTTGAAGCCCTTTATGGACGCAAGTGCAGATCACCTTTGTGTTGGGCTGAAGTAGGTGACACATAACTAGAAAAAGGGCAAGTTCCTGACAGCAGTCTCACCGGCCCTGAGATCATAAGAGAGACAACATAGAAGATTGTCCAGATTCGATTAATACAAAAAGTATCCCGAGATCGATAAAAGAGCTATGCAGATAAGCGACACAAACCCTTGTAATTCCAGGTTGGTGACCGTGTTCTATTAAAGATCTTACCCTGGAAGGGAATGATATGCTTTGGGAGGCATGGGAAGCTAAATCCAACGTATATCGGACCATTTAACATCCTCGTAAGGATTGGTCCGGTGGCTTATAAAATTCGACTACCAAAGGAACTTAGTAACATACACCTCACCTTCCACGTACCCAGTCTACAGAAGTGTCTATCCAACGAGACTCTTGTTATCCCACTCAACGAAATTGAGGTAAATAAGAGCCTCAACTTCACCGAAGAGCAAGTTGAAATCATGGATAGGGAAGTCAAAAGGAAAAAAGCAAAGTCGTATACCAATAGTAAAAATTCGTTGGAGCACCAAATGAGGACCTGAATTCACATGGGAACGAGAAGATCAAATGAAACAGAAGTAACCACATCTTTTCCCCAACACTTGATGTCCCACTCAAAAATCTAATTTTGGGATGAAATTCCCACTAACGGGGGGATGATGTGACAATTCGCAAGCTTAGAGTCAAACCAAGTCAAAAGATGTACCATGTATAAGTGAAAACCACATTGTAACCTTGTTACATTAAATCACCATTAGCCATGAGGGCATGTTTGTATATGTTAATATAAAAATATAAATTACAAAAAACCATGTTAGAATGAACCTTTGAAATCAATACAAGTTAACAAGAGATTAGGGAGTCAAAGAGGTTAACAAAAGTTAAATGAATTGCATTGTTTTAGTGATTCCGACTTCTAGGCTCCATACCAATGAGTTTTCGGTCGCATAGGACAGAAATCATCCTCATGGATGTACACCATGAACAAAAACACTAGCTTTAGGCACATTAAGGCCGAAATCCCTTCAAAATGGACCAAAATCTCATTCTTGGATGAAGCTAGGACCAAAATCAACACCGTTGGGTGTATGCAAGGAGATTTTTGTCATGCTAGACCGAAATCACTCCCACATTGGCCGAAAATCCCTATAGGATTAAGATATTTTATGCCACTTGATTGGTATATTTGTTTTCCTAAGAAGATTAATTACATTTACCAAAACAAACCTCACATCACCTTATCCTTCCCCTTTCATATCTATCTATATATATATATATATATATATATATATATATATATATATATATATATATACATGAATTAGGATTCATCCAGCCTCATTGACGGTAACACTTCAACACAAATTCTCTGTCAAATATCAAACCCCATTTCTTTCCAAACTCAAAGATCAAACATCCCCTGAAACTTTATACTTCAAGCTATTTCCTTAGGATGCATTGTAAGTTCTTATTATCTAGTGTTTTACAAACCCTTTCTTGTTAATTCATATATTCACACATTATTATGTGTTACGAACTATTAGGATCTTGACTACCTTCAAGTGTTCTAACTTAAAGATCGTCACCGTCACCTCGTTATCAAACCGCAACTACACAAAAAGCTGAGTTCATACCCCCTCATTCTTCACATCTTTTTCTTTATTTTAGGGGGGGGGGATACAAGTTTAACACAAGAAAACTTGAGTTAAAATACAAACCGTTTCTTATGTTTTCTATGTTTTATAAACGTTTTACGTGAAAATACTAATTACACGAAACAACGTTAATACCAAACATATAAATTTTACATGAAAAGTTGTTAAAACATAAAGGCTTTCATTTCAACGAAACAAACATTTGAAACTATAATAGGTATAGTTTGTGGTACATTACGCTATTTTACCCTGTCGGGGTTTAGAAATAATTATAGTAAAGTATAATTATTTTCATACTTGACACACACTATGAAACAGTAATACTTACATCTACAACAAAAAGGGTTTTCATTTAATTTGATGTAAACCTGTTAATGAATAAACTTGTGAGACATTCGGCTTCACGGTACTTTAAAAGTACTGCATTATAGTCCTGTAATTGTAAAAACGATCTCTTGCAGGGAGAGCTTGATACTTGTGTATAGTTATATACGGGACTGACAGTCCCGCACCTAAACTGTTAGCTACAGTTAGACCGCCAGGTATAGGTTGACAAATGTCATAACATTCCAACGCCTGAAGAACGTCATTACAGGCCAACTAGGTCACTAGCATGGTTATGATAACTCATATGGGGTATTAACAATACATATGGTTTACGAGGCTAACAAACACTTAAATGGTTTTATATGTGTATAAAAACTGCATGGAATATTTTAATTATGGAAAAAGCTTATACATTTCAGTCTTCGCACATTTAAGACTACAGCTCATTTTATAGATAATATTGGATTTTCTGAAACAAAAGATATCATTTTTCAAACAACAGCTTACAACTCATTATATGGAAAATATTGGATTTTCTGGAAACAAACACGATTAATTTACACGTAAGGGCATACATTTTCTCATACAAAACATTTATGAACTCACCAACTTAGTTGTTGACACTTGTTCAAAAACAACTTATATTCTCAAGGAATCAGTAATACAGGTAATCACCAGCTTTTTAGGACGGGACACTAAGGCGCTAGTTAAAAACTCATTTTGTCATCATATTGTAATTTATTTTGAAACATGTAACTCATGCAACAATGTAACCTTTTAAATTATATTTATGATGGTTGTGTTTGCTTTCTTTACAATTACCCAATTGTTATGATACTATACATGATGTCATCAGCCCCCGAACGTTTCTGCCATTCTGGTTTGAGGGTGTGACACTCCCTACATGAGCACTGTGACATCCCCATTTTCACGGCTAGACAAGACCAATTTTGTTTATGCTTTGTAAAAATCAGAGTACTTCTTTTCATAAAAATGTTGCGGAATTTGTTCCCAGAAAAACATGTTAAATACGTTATCAAAACGTTATCGAAGAAACATATTTTATTCATTTTAAAACGTTTGGGATGTCATCGTCAATACAAAAACATAAGCATAAACAGAACTTACATTTATTTACACTAGTGATCTACATCTCTTTAATCTCTCAATGTAATGTGACTTCATTACAACACCTGTGATATAAATAAACTGAGTGGTCAGGTTGGGAAACCTGGTGAGTACATAGGGTTTTCAATCCACAATAATATAATTATTATGTTCAATCATCAAACAATTAAACCAATTACGCATTCACATTATCTTCTTTATTCCTAAGTACCCTCCCTAAGGATTTATCCTAAGGGTCGTCTCCTACATCATATTTTACCTCTCATCTCCTTACATCGCATCTCCTTTTATGTCTGTTCCTAACGATTTTCCCTAAGGATCATCACCTACATCGCCTAGACAGTATTGATTCATGGATTACTCCCTCAATACGTGCCTACCAAGGGTTAGGGTATCAACGCATGAATATGTAGTTACAACATCGTCTGAACTCGAAATTCATAGTAAGGGGGTTAGAGTATCATCGCATGAATACGTAGTTACAATATCGCCTGAACTCGTAACTAATCACCTACAGGTTATGAGCATGTTGGTGTTTCCACAAGGTTGTCTATAATAGTCCATGGTCGCCATTTATACTCTGGTAGATGACTATATCTCCAAATTGTCGGACAAGGTTGTAGTATCCTACATCACCAATTCATCATCACCTATCTATCCTCACCTAATTATCATCACCTTCCTATCATCACGTATCTCTTATTATTTTATTTCATCAGGCACCAACTATTTCATCTACCCATGTTTTATCCCAACATATTTGTAGATATAAAATAAATATACAGTTTAAATCATTTAAAACATGTATAAAATCATTCATCCAGCATAGACAATAAGTATTCAGATAATATGCACACATAGCGCGTAATTTATGTAAAATACTTGATATCTATGTGTAAGATGAAAGTAGCTATGCACTCACCTGAGTAGGTGGTGACTCGGTACTCAGACAGTACTTCGTAACTCTTAAAACAATTTTCCTCGACAAAACCTAGTATCAATACCACTAGGGTGTAGTCTAACATTAACCGCGACTAAGTAATAGTCTAGATGTTATTATTATTATTATAGAAGCTTTAAACAACACTATATAACTCATAATAATAGTCCAAATAATTATTTTAAGGTGCTAATAATGTTACTATAATTAATTAGAAGGTATATTAAAAATAGCATAGGCGTATCTCACTTACAACGAGTTTTTTTTCACAAAACCGGGCTTCGCTGGAGCAGCGTTCCCGAGCCGAAAGGCTCTTTTCTCGGAACTTTGGGAGCCTTGGGGCTTCCTTCGGGTGCTAGGGGTTTACCTAGGCTTTAGGGGCTTAAGGGGAGCTAGAGAGAGTTTAGAGAGAGAAAGTGGAAGAGGAAAGGTGTGAGAATGAATCGAACCCGGCACATCTATTTATAGTGTGAAATCCTGATGGAATTGCCGAGTAGGAGGGCCTACTCGCCGAGTTGGTGCCACGTGGCTTCCTCTGATGGCTTTCCTTGGAGAGAAAGCAATGGCTGTGATCGTGCCGCGTCACCCAATATCACGTATCAGCCGCCTGACTTAGAAAATCATAACTCTCGCATACGACCTCCGTTTTCGATGTTCTTTATATCCATGCGTAGTTAAATCAAGATCTACAACTTTTGTTTAGACTCTGTCGGCTAATTCTCGACTGATCTTAAATTTAACTGTAGGAGGAGATTAGACTCCTAAATGACCGCGAAGAATACGTAACTCCTTCATACGGACTCCGCTTTCGTCTATCTTTTTACCGTTGAGTTCCTATTAATGATATCTTCAACTCTCAATTAGGTCGCATAAGCCAAAAACCGCTCGAACTAAAATTCGAGTTTCGGGTCGTGCACTACTAAGCCGAATCTTAGAAAAATCATAACTTCTTCATATGAAGTTAGATTTGGGCATTCTTTGTATGGTTTTTTCTCGGTTTAACATATTCTACGACTTTCTTTTAGGTCGCTAAGGCTAAATCTCGCTCTATCGTAAATTCAGTGTTTACGCTTCCCGGGGTCGTGTCGGTTTCGTCTCGAAACTTCGACGGGTCATAACTTCTTCGTTATAACTCGAATTTCATCGTTCTTTATATGTACGGAAACCCTGAGACATATTCTACAACTTGGTTAAGACTATTTATTTTAATTGACTAGCCCGGATCTACGGGCGTTACAATTATCTCCCCTTAGGATGATTACGTCCCAGAATCATCAACGAAACAGGGCTCGTATAACGAATCCATACGTCATCTCTTCATCCTAGGTAACAATTATAACTTCTATATTCCTTCAAGTCTATCTATTAGACTCATTGACTGTAAGCAGTACTCGATCGTGCACCTGCTCTCTACCTCAGGCTAGACTCCAAATTATGACCTTCAAGTCACAATCTCAATCCTCACTGGATACGAACTTGAGATAAGTTCTTTTATTACTACTATGGATCGATGAGTCATATTCTAATGACCTATCATCATATGTTGCAACTCTTAGACTTACGTCTCTTAGAGTCAAATTCCGGAATGGAATATGCCTTCCTTCATGGTCTAATGTGATATAATAACATTTTAACATGTATCTTTTCTAGCTACCAACTTCTTTAACAACGAGTGTGATACTTCTATTGACCGCTTTGATTTTAATCATTTGGTTTCAGTCGGACGCTACATCAAACTTGGTTCTCTGAACCACGTAACCTACTCATCGTAGTCGGACTCAATGTGACATGACCACCACTAGGGTCGGAATAACAATCGTCTTCTTAGTCATTTACCAAAACGATGGTAACGACATTCTTGAATAAAACGGAATCAATTATTGGCTTCTTGGTAACCTTGTGACTTTCCCTAATCCAAGTGTGAGTCCTGTGCTTCCGGTAGTATAGGCCTCTACTACCATTCACACCTACTCATACTCGTCCCAAGTATTGTCTCGCAGTCTCCAAGTCACCATACAGGAAAATCACATAACAGTTTAACACATCAGATAACAAAACGAGGGCTTTATTATTTCTCGAAATCATTACATATGTGTTCAAGTTCGCCCTAGACTATGCCTCTAATAGGCTACATCATACGATACTATGGCTACTGCATAACTTGATCTTCGGATATGAAGTCCTCATCCTTGATTCCTCGCATGGTTTTCTGCTTTGTCGAGGATCATGTGGAATGCCCTTGGTTTTGGCGGTGCATTTGGTCTTGCTGCTTTGTTTTTCTTTGGATAATCCTTTGAAATATGCCCATTACTTCCACATTCGTAGCACTTCTTGCTGTCAAATGTACAATCTCTAGAATAGTGACCGGTCCTACAACACTTATAACACATCACTTCTCCATCGCATCTTCCGAAGTGCTTCTTCTTGCACTTCTCACACTACTTGGCTCCATTCCTTCGGTTTCCCTTATTATCGTGTCTTAAGGATCCTTTAAACTTCCTCTTTTCACCAACTTCAGATTTCTCTAGACCCTTTTCCCTTATTTAGGTCTCAACATTCTTGGCTGCCCAAATGGCGGCTTTCAAAGTGGTTGCTTGTTTGACCATTGGACCAAAGTCCGCTGGTAATCCATTGGCAAACCTGTTGACCTTGGAAATTTCCGTTGGAACTAGGTAAGGAACAAGCTTCATCTTCTCCGTAAAACTTGCAGCATACTCGGTGACATTCATTTTTCCTTTCTTTAGGTTCTGAAACTCGTTGTTGATCTCTAGTAGATCCTGCTCAGAGCAGTACTGCATTTTCAGTTGCTTCAGGAAATCCTCCCAAGACATCTTGCTTGCTTCTCCCTTGGGCATCGTATCTGCCAATAGCTTCCACCAGCTCAAGACTCCGGTCTTTAGTTGTTTGACCGCAAATACGGTTTTCTGCTTGTTGCTACAGTCGTAACTCTCAAACACCATCTCCATCTCGGAGATCCAGTCAATAATTTCTACAGGCTTCGGGCTCCCTGAGAGACTTGGTGGTCTTGCACTTAAGAAATTCTTGTACATTTGGCCATCCTTGTCGTTTCTCCTCTCCGGGCCATCCCTTCGTTCACCTTGAGTCCCTACTTGGCTCACTTGGCGGCTGTAGTTCCCTTCCTTAGATTGCTCGGGAATAGGCTCGGTCGGCTCCGCATGTATGTTAGGTTCGTCCCTATTTTCGTTGAAAATCTATCTCATTTCTTCCCTTTGTTCAGCTAGCATAGCCCGAATCATGGCTTGAACTCCAGCCGTGGTGATTGGCTTGGGTACATCTTCTACTACGATAGGTATTTGCTGAATCACAGGGGGTTGATTCTTATTCTCATTTGCATTCAAGTTTCCGCTACGGGTCCTTGCCATCTTGATCTATACACCGAATATGGTGAATCTAGATCTTTATTTAGGATAGACGTTTAAATCATCCTTATCACTCTGAAACGTTTACATGTTAGTTCTAATATTGTAGTCGTACGCTTAGAATCCTAAACACATAAGGTTTCCAGATCTGGTCGGCAACAGACCATATATCCGATAAATAACAACATATAAGGTATAAATCCTTTAGCACATAAAAGCATTTTAGGCATAATTCCTAAAATAAGCTAGTGCTCACACCTCACAATCATCGCTTAGCATTCTAAGTTTAAGTCTAGAAATAAATCCATATTCCTAGTTCGCTTAAACTAATGCTCTGATACCAACTATGACATCCCCATTTTCACGGCCATAAAAGACCGATTTTGTTTATGCTTTGTAAAAATCAGAGTACATCTTTTCATAAAAATGTTGCGGAATTTGTTCCCAGAAAAACATGTTATATACGTTATCAAAACATTTTCGAAGAAACGTATTTTATTCATTTGAAAACGTTTGGGATGTCATTGTCAATACAAAAACATAAGCCTAAACCGAACTTACATTTATTTACACTAGTGATCTATGTCTCTTTAATCTCTTAGTGTAATGTGACTTCATAACAACACCTGTGTTATAAAAAAAATGAGTGGGTCAGGTTGGGGAACCTGGTGAGTACATAGGGTTTTCAACCCACAATAATATAATTATTATGTTCAATCATCAAACAATTAACCCAATTACCCATCCCCATTGTCTTCTTTATTCCTAAGTACCCTCCCTAAGGATTTATCCTAAGGGTCGTCTCCTACATCATATTTTACCTTTCATCTCCTTACACCGCATCTCCTTTTATTTTTGTTCCTAAGCACTTTCCCTAAGGATCATCGCCTACATCGCCTAGACAATATTGATTCAGGGATTACTCCCTCAATACGTACCCACCAAGGGTTAAGTTATCATCGCATGAATACGTAGTTACAACATCGCTTGAACTCGTAATTCATAGTAGGGGGTTAGAGTATCATCGCATGAATACGTAGTTACATTATCGCCTGAACTCGTAACTCATCACCTACAGGTTATGAGCCTGCTAGTGTTTCCACGGGGTTGGCTATAATAGTCCGTGGTCGCCATCTATACTCTGGTAGATGACTACATCTCCAAATTGTCAGCAAGGTTGTAGTATCCTACATCACCTATCTATCCTCACCTAATTATCATCACCATCCTATCATCACATATCTCTCATTATTTTATTTCATCACACGCCAACTATTTCATCTACCCATGTCTTATCCCAACATATTTGTAGATATAAAATAAATATACAGTTTAAATCATTTAAAACATGTATAAAATCATTCATCCAGCATAAACAACAAGTATTCAGATAATATGCACATATAGCACGTAATTTATGTAAAATACTTCATATCTATGTGTAAGATGAAAGTAACTATGCACTCACCTGAGTAGGTGGTGACTCGGTTCTAGGACAATACTTCGTAACTCTTAATACAATTTTCGTCGACAAAACCTAGTATCAATACCACTAGGGTTTAGTCTAACGTTAATCGTGACTAATTAATAGTCTAGCCATTATTATTATTATATAAGCGTTAAACAACACTATATAACTCATAATAATAGCCCAAATAATTATTTTAAGGTCCTAATAATGTTACTATAATTAATTAGAAGGTATATTAAAAATAGCGTAGGCATAGCTCACTTACAACGGGTTTTTTTCACAAAAACGGGCTTCGCTGGAGTAGCGTTCCTGGTCCGAAAGGCTCTTTTCTCGGAAGTTTGGGAGCCTCGGGGCTTCCTTCGGGTGCTAGGGGGTTTACCTAGGCTTTACGGGGCTTAAGGGGAGCTAGAGAGAGTTTAGAGAGAGAAAGTGGAAGAGGAAAGGTGTGAGAATGATTCGAACCCGGCACATCTATGTATAGTGTGAAATCCTGTTGGAATTGCTGAGTAGGAGGGCCTACTTGCCGAGTTGGTGCCACGTGTCTTCATCTGATGGCTTTCCTTGGAGAGAAAGCAATGGCTGTGATCGCGCCACGTCACCCAATATCACGTATCAGCCTCCTGACTTATAAAATCATAACTCTCGCATACGAGCTCCGTTTTCGATGTTCTTTATATCCACGCATAGGTAAAATCAAGATCTACAACTTTTGTTTAGACTCTATCGGCTAATTCTCGACTGATCTTAAATTTAACTGTAGGAGGAGATTAGACTGCTAAATGACCGCGAAGAATACGTAACTCCTTCATACGGACTCTGTTTTCGTCTATCTTTTTACCATTGACTTCCTATTAATGATATCTTCAACTCTCAATTAGGTCGCATAAGCCAAAAACCGCTCGAACTAAAATTCGAATTTCGGGTCGTGCACTGCTAAGCCGAATCTTAGAAAAATCATAACTTCTTCATATGAAGTTAGATTTGGGCATTCTTTGTATGGTTTTTTCTCGGTTTAACATATTCTACGACTTTCGTTTAGGTCGCTAAGGCTAAATCTCGGTCTATCGTAAATTCACTGTTTACGCTTCCCAGTGTCGTGTCGGTTTCGTCTCGAAACTTCGACGGGTCATAACTTCTTCGTGATAACTCGAATTTCATCGTTCTTTATATGTACGGAAACCTTGAGACATATTCTACAACTTGGTTAATATCTTTTACCGAAAAGTTGTTTTCGACACTTATTGCCTCAAAATTAACTATCCCGGATCTACGGGCGTTACAAGCACCACCCCTAAAGATGTGATCGAAGTGTCACAATATACCTAAAAAACCTCAACACCGTCCAGCAGGGTCAATACAGAAGCCTCACATAACCTTGCCACAAGGTCTCAAATGCAGTCTGTTGCTCAGGCCCCCAAATAAAATCCACAATCTTTTGAATCAAGCGAGTAAGAGGAATAAAAATCTTGGAGAAAACATGGATAAACCTCCAATAGTTCCCTATCGACCCAAGAAAACTCTAGATCTCAGATGAAGATTTTGCTACCTGCCACTGAATAACCACCTCGATCTTAGTCGGATCAACAAAAATCCGGTTTTGATTAATGAGATTGTCCTATGAGGTCTTGACCTATCACAACCAAAACTCATACTTGGAGAACATGGCATATAGCCTCTCCAACATCAACACTCAATGAAACTCTTGAAAGAACATCTTATGTTGCTCCATGCTCTTGGAGTAAACTAGAATATCATCAACGAACACAATGATTGACCGATAAAGAAGCAGCCTGCATACCTGATGCATCAAATCCATAAATGTTGTAGGTGCATTGGTGAGACCAAACAACATCGCCACGAACTCATAATTCCTATATCGAGTATGTAATGTTGTTTTCTCCACATCCTCCTCTCTAACTCTTGTCTGGTGGTATTCCCACCTCAAATCAATCTTGGAAAACCAAGATACACCCTGCAGTTGATTAAAAAGATCATCGATCCTAAGAAGTGGGTAATGGTTTTTCATCATCCACTTATTTATCTACCGGTAATCTATACACATTCTATGAGAACCGTCCTTCTTCTACACAAATAGAATCGGCGCTCCCCAAGGTAAACTGCTCTCTCGGATAAAATGTATGTCTAACAACTTTTAGAGATGAGAGGACAACACTTTCATCGTTGATGGTGCGAGACGATACAGAGCCTTAGCAATTGGGGCCCCACCTAGGATCATGTTGATCCTAAACTCCACCTGCCTCATGGGAGGCACTTCGGGTAGATCCTTCGGAAAAACAACTGGAAACTCCCTGATTACTAGCATATCCAAAACTAACATCTTCCTCTTAACTCAAGTGTCAACTGGATATGCGAGATAACTTGAACATGCATGCTGGAGATACTGCCTAGCCCTAGAAACCGAAAAAAAATGTTGAACCAACCCTGGTAGCCATGCCATAAATGGTTACTTCTCCCCCATTTGGGGTTCGAACCATCAGAAGCTGCTTCTCACATTCAATCATATCTCTAAACTTGCTTAGCCAATCCATCCTTATGATCATGTATACATCTCTTATGTGAATGGGAATTAGGTCAATTGGGTAGGTCACCCCGAACATCTCCAAAGTACAATCACAGAAAACACTCGAAGCACAAACCATAGGTATGTTGGTGATGGAAACTCGCAATGGACACTCCAAATCCCAAAGGGTCATATTAAAATCCCTATTGAAAGACTGAGACACAAAAGACCGACTCGCAACGGAGTCAAAAAGTACAAGACTAGACAATAAATTCAATATGAATGTACCTATCACAAGCATAAATATAAGCAAATAAAAATTTAATTGGATAGAATTATAAATGATTACATACCAGTAACAACATCAGGCGCCGCCCTGGCCTCCTCTGCAGTCATTTCAAATGCATGAACTCTAGCATTCGGGGCCTTAGCCATGCCCTGAATTCCATTCGTGATCCAAAGAGTTGTAGGAGTTGGTGCATGTACAGGACTAGCAGCATGTAATGGATAGTTAGGCTTCACACAACCAACTTAATCACAGTGATAGCAAACTTGAGAGCCTTATTGTGGGGACCGCTACTGCTGCTGATGATAATCTATAGCAAATAGGCCCTCCATTCCACATTTAGGGAACCCGATCGCCAATCGAAATACACCATTATGCACCTTACCAATCTTTCCAGAAGTACGACCTTTATTTCCTCCAGATCAGGAATCAACAGGCATGAACTGCTTAGCTGCAGGTTAAGTTTGAACTGGGGCCTACCTCTTCTCATTCGCCTGCAACTCAATCTCAATTTCTCTCCTCCAGGAAAATGATTGCATCTATAAAAGAGAATGTTATTGCTAAGTCAACACAAACTCATGAATCTCAGTCTTGGGCATGCTCAAGTATCATGACATCTAAACTTGCTCTGAAGTACCATTCTCGGGGCAGAATAGGGCTATCTCAATAAACATCTTGATGATCTATGTCACTTATTATGTCGTCTGATTCAACGATACATACTCCTAGTCTAACCTCCTCTCTCTCTCTCAAGCAATGTTACATACTCAGCACAGAACATCTCAGTAAACTATCCCACGTCATCATAGCCTGCTCCGTAATAGAAAGACTCCGAGTGTAAAACTTCCACCAATCCTTCCCCCCAATCGAAGAAGGTTCGGTGCAAACTTCACCTTCTAGTTCTCCGTACCTGAACATGTGTAAAAAGACCCCTCAAACTTCGATATCCATCTCATATAAACAATAGGGTTTTTGAATCTGTCTCACTTTGGAGGATTCATGTTGTTGAACTCCTAGTACTGCATAGAACCTCCCCGTAAAGTCCTATAGCTACGATGGCCGCAACGACTGTGCCGGTAGTAGCCTCAATAATGGCAGCATAACGCTCATCAAAACACTCCATCAAGGTGATCTTGACAGACCCAAACACCTCCGAGTTTGCCTCATTTGTTGCCAAAGTCACCTATGTAGTGACCAACTCATGGATCTCATTGTCACCCAAACCTAGCCTTTCTATGCCATTAGCACATGATCCTCCTGAACCTCCCGTAGTCACCAAACTGAAATTAAATCAAAACTCATTAGAAAATTTACATTATTCCCTAACATACTACTCAACCAAACATTCCTTGTAACTTGTGACTTCCTCGATACGTGTATAGGTCCTGTGGTTCTAGCAGTATAGGCCCATACTGCATTTCACACCTACCTGTATTTGTGTCGGAGGGTCGCCATGAATTTCTTAGGCCACTGAGCCCAAATCAACTAGGATATACATACACCCTATACTCACTCTCTCAATAGTCACTATCAATTCCTTACTTTTGCTGGCACTCTAATAACCACGCACATCTCATGAAACCTTCGCTAACTTTATAGTTGCCTTGTCTATGTGTATCATACATCACACTAGATTCAATAGAAAATTGAATAACAGATTTTACTCTAAGCCTACAACCAAACAAGGAACATGAAATAAAGCTAAATAGAGCATTCTCAAGCTATAAAATGTTAGTTATGTACAATCATGATGCATACAATAAACTACAACAATAATAATCATAGTTTCATATAGCATAACATGAAATCCCTAGGCTATCAGGCATCATAAATCTGGAAATTATATCATGCAACTCCTGAATATCCCTATCCTATAAACTAGCATCTAGTTCCAACTTCCAACATATCAACAATATATATATAAAAAAGTGTGGGTATCTTGGGGAATAACTTTTTCCTTGAGCTCCGACTAATTGTATGCATTACATCCTCTCCATTGGTTATTTAAAAGTATTTACGAAAAACCTTTTTGCAGATCCATGGTTTCAGTTTGGAATCACACAAGGGTTCATCCAAATCCCTCAAAATAGAGCTCCGACACCAAACTTTAACATCCTAAAAACCATAGTAGAAATTTTCATTTTTCAAAGTTGTTTTCTTAAAACCACATGTCAATCAAACATTGTTTTTAAAATGTAGTAAAAAAATTAGAGGATCAAATAACATGTCTCAACATAAAAATCCACAATATGATGTATACGAGCAAGCGTTTTCCTTCCCCGAATCCTTCAGAGTACGTAAAGCATTTGAAATCCATAGCAGTACGACAAAGCTCAGTAAGTTCCCCAAAATACCCCACACAATAAAATGTGTAACAACCAAAGTTCTAGGTATAATTTCCTTTATGAATATAGACATTTAAGACTTAAAATAAGACTTTGTAGTGGCCATGACATGGTGATGTTGGCACCACGACGTGGCGGTACCCAAGTTAAATGTGCATTCTTCTTAGGTGTCACGACGTAGAAAGTTAATGGTCATGGCATGGCAACCGTCTACATGCAAACCCCTAGTTGTTCGGACCTTGGGCCCTATTTAAGGGGTGTGATGGCTAAGGTTTTCACACTCTCAGCCTCCATCACCTCCCTCTTGACCTAGAAGCATCCATAGCCTCTATTGTTGAGTTTTTGAAGTTTTCTGGTGATTTTTAGTGAGAAGAAGAAGAAGGAACCCACTGTGAGAAGATCCAACAAGAAAGATCCTATTCCATATTGTAGCACATATTTTGGACCATTAAGAGTGTTCAAGATCTAATCTTTAGGTGTTTCTAGATCTAGACTTTTATGCCTTTTTCTTCATGTTTAGTTTACTTAAGGTGGTAGGATCTCATAAAGTTGGCAACTATATGGATCCTTGAGGTCATATGTGATGGGTTTTGAGAATTCTAACACTCCTATGGTGTACATGATGGGTTTTGAGCATTCTAACACTTCCTAAGTGTACATGCAACCCTAATAAACCTTGGATCTATGTTTGTCTAAGATACATGCAAATAATTATTTTTCCAAGGCTTATATCCTAACTAGCATGGCATGGGGAACTTGAATCAAATAAAGCTAGTAGAAACACTTACCTTGTAGTTGTAGTTGATTCCTTGGAGTTTTAGAGTCTAGCACCAATAATGTGGATGCCTCAAATGAAAGTGACAAATCAGCACAAACTTGGAACTTTGAGAGAATAGTCACACTTCTCTTGAAATCGGCCCTCACCTCAACATGTGTCAACTAGTGTTCACTAGCTTGATTTCAAGAGCCAAAGCCTCCTTTATATAGTGTGGTGGATTAGGGTTACATCCATGTAAACCCTAATACCCATGTCTCTTCATTTCCATGAGATCCATGGGTTAAAGCTCCATGGAGTATCCATGGACTTCTCCATCCAAGCCTAGCCCATTCCAAATAAGCATAAGCCCACACTATATAAATATAGAAGCCCATATTTAATTAGTAATATCTTTGATCACTAAATTAATCCTAGATTAATTATAGATCACTACTAATTAAATAATATGATCTTATATTAATATATTAGAACTTATAATATATTAATAAATCATAACTTGTACTATTCTCAAATATTATCCATTAATGTGTGCGGGTGAAGTGCAACCCAAATGGACCATGCCGGGTCGGGTCAAGTACATACCAAATATAGTTATGGACTTAGACACTATATCCAACAGTCTCCCACTTGGATAAGTCTAGTAACTATATTTGCAAGTATAACTTCAGGAACCGATCAGCAATCGTAGCTCTTTAAACTCTGTTGAACTAGAACGCGCCATTTAGATAAGTGATCATATAATCCTCTGTTCTAGATATCAGCCGGACAAATACATGGAACATTGTCTTGCTTATTGTCCAGCATTTGTTTCCCGATTTCCGATTTGTTTGACATAGAACTCAACTGAACACATCAATTTAGTTCTGACCGGGCCCGGTTCATAGGTCAAAACAAAATCATCGAGGGGCCCAGATATCAGCTTCTAATCCAAGAAGGAACAGATAAACTTCAACTCATATGTTTGTTCTACCACTCATTGAATTACACACAAAAGCACGTTTTATAACATCGAGTTACCAATCGTTTACATACAATCAATGCATAATCAACTCGTAAGTAACAAATCATATCTCTAGGTTTGAAGACTTATATGATATTACCGTCTCACGATCACTCGAGATAAAATTCCATGAAGTGATTCCAGTGAGCGTGGGTTGAGTCCAATGCTCAGAACTTATGAGCACTCATGATTGTTGTAGTCATGTCCAACACCTTAGACCTCTGCAACCAATCATGACAGTCTTGATTCATACCTACTTCCGACATATGACCGACTGTGGAGGTTTGAATAATATGATATACCAAACATAATTATTCTGGAAGTCAAAACATGCAAAAGAAATATAGTAAAAGATCGACAAGAGATAGCAACACTTTACTCATAAATAAAACACCTTTTATTCATCATCAAATGTCAATTACACTTTACAAATTTCTGGGTTATCTAACTACTAAAACTTATATCATCCTTCAGCCCTATGCTCCGAGCATGCTGGAGATGCTTAACCCTACTCAGTCCCTTTGTGAGGGGATCTGCCGGGTTCTCATCCGATGATACCCTCTTCGCCATGAAGAGTCCTTCTTCTATTCGATGTCTGATAAAATGGTATTTTCTGTCGATGTGTCTGGATCTCCCGTGATCCCTTGGTTCCTTGGCTAAGGCAACCGCACAATTGCTATCACAGAAAATCTCCATTGGCTCTTTTATAGCTGGTACAACTCCAAGGTCTCCGATGAAGTTCTTTAGCCATATCGCCTCCTTTGCTGCCTCGCTCGCTGCTATATACTCTGATTCACAAGTGGAATCAGCCACTGTCTCCTGCTTGGAACTCTTCCAAGAAATTGCTCCTCCGTTTAGGGTAAAGACCCAGCCTGACTGAGAGCGGAAATTATCCCTATCAGTCTGCAAGCTAGCATCACTATACCCTACAACTCTCAAGTCATCACTCCCACCGAAGGTAAGAACCCAGTCCTTAGTCCTTCACAGGTACTTGAGAATATTCTTTACCACGGTCCAGTGTTCCTTGCCAGGGTTCGCCTGATACCTGCTAACCATGCTCAAAGCAAAGGCTACATCAGGTCGAGTACACGTCATGGCATACATGATCGATCCTACAGCTGAAGCATAAGGAAATCGACTCATTTCTGCTATCTCAGCCTCACTACTAGGGCTTTGTGTCTTACTCAATCTGGCGTTACACTGAATGGGTAACTCACCTTTCTTGGAGTTATGCATGTTGAATCTTTTCAACACTTTGTCCAAGTAGGTACTTTGGCTAAGTCCAATTAGCCTTTTACTCCTGTTTCTCAAAATCTTTATCCCTAGGATATAGGCAGCTTCACCAAGGTCCTTCATAGCGAAACACTTCCCAAGCCAGGACTTTACTTCCTGCAGGGTTGGGATGTCATTTCCTATGAGTAGTATGTCATCCACATACAGTACCAAAAAACTGACTATGCTCCCACTAGCCTTGATATAGACGCAAGGTTCATCGTCACTCCTCGAAAAGCCAAATTCCTTGAATTTCTCATCAAAGCAAAGATTCCACCTGCGAGGTGCCTGTTTCAATCCATAAATGGATTTCTCGAGCTTACACACTCTATTCGGGTACTCGTTGCTGACAAAACCCTCTGGCTGACTCATGTAAACATCTTCAGCCAACTTTCCATTAAGGAAAGCGGTTTTGACATCCATTTGCCATATTTCATAATCATGAAATGCAGCTATGGCCAACAGAACCCGAATAGACTTAATCTTGGCTACTAGAGAAAAGGTCTCATCATAGTCCACTCCAGGAATTTGAGAGAAGCCCTTTGCAACTAGCCTAGCCTTATAAGTGTGTACTTTACCATCCATGTCGGTCTTCTTCTTGAAGACCCATTTGCACCCTACAGTCTTACGACTTGGTACATTCTCAACCAAGTTCCAAACTTGATTGTCATACATGGATTGTATCTCGCTATCCATGGCCTCTTTCCATTTAGTAGCCTCAGGGCCTGCCATGGCTTCCGTGTAGCTGTTAGGTTCATCCAGACCTACTAGTGTCTCATGACTAATAAGTGTCTCACCTTCCGAAGTAATATGGAAACCATAGTAATGCTCAGGTGCATTCCTAACTCTTATGGAACGCCTCAGAGGTACAGGCTCATCAACTGGCTCAACAGGAGTTTCCTCCTCAGGTTGAGGGCTAGTGTTTGAAGTTCCTTCACCGCTTGATTCTTGAATTTCTTCAAGATCAATTTGCCTCCCACTGTCTCCTTGGCTTATAAATTCTCTCTCTCGAAAGACTCCTCTTCTTGCTACAAAGACCACATTGTCACTAGGTCTGTAGAAGAGGTAACCAAAGGATTGTTGTGGGTAGCCGATGAAAATACACCTCTCGCTTCGAGGTTCGAGCTTATCATGAGTCTCGCGTCTCACGAAAGCCTCACAACCCCAAATCTTGATGTGGTCTAGCTTAGGTACTTTGCCAGTCCACATCTCGTGAGGAGTTTTGGCAACTTTCTTTGTAGGGACAAGATTAAGAATATCGGCGGCAGTCTCTAAGGCATACCCCCAGAATGAGATTGGTAGCATAGCTCGACTCATCATGGAACGAACCATATCCAACAAGGTTCGATTACGCCTCTCAGCCACAGCATTCAACTGTGGTGTCCTGGGAGGTGTCAATTGTGAGACAATCCCACATTCCCTAAGATAGTCGAGGAACTCTGAACTAAGATACTCACCTCCTCGATCGGATCGAAGCATCTTAATGTTCCTGCCCAATTGATTCTCGACTTCCTGTTTAAATTCCTTAAACCTCTCGAAAGTCTCTGACTTATGCTTGATTAAGTAGACATATCCATATCTACTGTAATCATCAGTAAAAGTCAAATAATAACGATTAGCATCCCTTGTGGCATGTTTGAATGGTCCACACACATCCGTGTGTATAAGGTCCAACAAACCTTCACCCCTCTCACACGAGCCTGTGAAGGGTGACTTTGTCATTTTTCCAAGTAAGCATGATTCGCAACTATCATCTGACTTTAGGTCAAACGACTCCAAGACTCCATCCTTTTGGAGTTGGTCTATGTGTTTCTTGCTTATATGTCCAAGACAACAATGCCATAATGATGCTTTATCCAAGTTATTATTATTAGTAGAATCAATACACAAAACATTATTTCCTAAGTTATCTACAACAGATACAGCTTCATACACACCATCACAAGGTAATGCTTTAAAATAAAAAACATTATTATAGAAAACATCTATAAAACCAACTTCATTATTAAATGAAAAGGTAAACCCTTGTTTGTACAAAGCATGAAAGGAAATAATATTTCTTGCCATTCCTGGCGAATAACAACATTTATTCAAATCTAAATTAAACCCACTACTTAGCGATAAAGTATAAACTCCAATCTTGGTAACAGGTAAAGCTTTCCTATTCCCCATGATCAAGTTTATTCTTCCTTGCTCCACATTCTCACTTCTTCTTAGTCCCTGCAAGTCACAACAAATATGAATACCACAACCGGTATCAAGGACCCAAGATTTAGAATGGGGTGAGTTATTAGAAATGATAGTGTAAGTACCTGCATGTTTGGGTTTGACTTTCCTATCCTTCACATCTTGCTGGTACTTTGGGCAGTTTCGCTTCCAATGAGACTTTTCATGGCAATAGAAGCATTCAGCCTCTTTTGGGTCAGAAGAAGGAGTGACGAAACCTTTCTTGGTTCCACTTAAAGAAGAGCCATCAAGGGTCTGAGCCTTGGTACCCTTCGAGGACCTCTTTCTCTTCCTCCATCGATTTTTCCCAATTGCCAAAACCGGAGTTGAGTTTGGAGTAGGAGTGATAGCAACCGACTTCCCCTTAAGACCTGATTCTGCGGTCTTGAGAAGGCCCTGAAGTTTGCTGAGTGTGACCTCTTCCTTATTCATGTGATATGTCATGCGGAATTGATCATAGCACGATGGTAAGGAGTGCAAAATGATATCTATTGCAAGATCCTCAGGGAAGTTCACATTAAGCTTCAGCAAACGATCCACATACCTTTGCATTTTCTGCATGTAGCTCGTGATGGATTCCCCATCCTTCATCATGGTTGTTATCATGGAGTAGATGATTTCATACCTCTCTTGTCTTGCACTTTGATGGTATCTTTCCATCAAATCTTGGTGCATTTCATAAGGGTAGAAATCCTCATAAGACTTTTGGAGTTCCGCTGTCATCGTGGCCATCATGATGAAAGCCACTTTCGTAGCATCCCTTTCATGTGCCCGAAATTCAACGATCTCCTGAGGAGTTGCAGTGGTCTCATCAATCTCCTTAAGCTCCTTGTCAAAGACATATTCTTTGTTCTCGTAGCGGGTAATCATCCTGATGTTTCTGATCCACTCATTGAAGTTGGATCCATCAAAGGTGACTTTCCCACACAAGTTCATAAGGGTAAAGGAGCCATTAGGATTAGAGCCAGAAGCAGCATTGTTTGAAGACATCTAAAAACAAGAGAACAAGATTAGTTTAGATATAAGAGAGTCCTTAATAAAACACCCAAATGTAATATTAAGGCTAGGATCCAATCACAATATAATATAACTTAGAAGAGGTATGCCGTAATCTAAGTTTTACCATATTTGAAAGGTAGGTGAATGACGATTCACCAATTTCCACCACGAAAGCCGAAATATTTAAGTATTAGGTTTTTGATTGGTTCTTAGAAATTCCTAGATTCTTTGAGATTCAATGAACTTTTCAAAGGCATGTTTCAATCTCGAGTGTGCCCTCCAAGTTTTGTGACTGGGATGCCGAGGATCACAAAACGAGGTGTGAAGTAACCATGCAAATCACTTGGTACCCTATAAAGTTTATCACTCAATCGATGTGCCGGTAAACCACACACGCTCCATCGATACTATAATAAACCTTTAAGTCACCCTTTACCTACCTTGTTAAGTCCAAGTTAGTGTGCCGGTTAACCACACACGCTCCACCAACGACTTAAACAAAGTGTAAAGTGTAATTTCATGGATTAGCACCTTATTCACATTTTTCCTAAAGTAACTAAGATTGGGAATTTAATAAAACATTTAGTTACTTTATAATATTCATCATACTTTGAATGAGAATTTATAAGTCCTTGTCTTATCCGTTCGGCTAACGACCCTCCACCAGTCAAGCAAGCGGTGGGTGAGAGTGGACACCCATTAAGTCACCATTTTATAGGCAACAACTTTATACCCACCTTATAGACCGGCTTCGTGAATGAGGCGTACTAGCGGTAAGACGACTTTGTTCTTATACATATATATATATATATATATATATATATAATTATTAAATCATAATAATATAAGTATAAGGGTTGAATTTTAACTTTTAAAATTCTAAGGGTTGGAACTAAAGTTTTAACTTGACTTTACTTGTTCCAAAACTTGAGGGCAAGTTTTGTAAACTTTCAAAACTTTTTATATCTTGTAACTTATGAGTTTAATAGAGTAATAAAATGAAGACTCTTCACTTTTCTAACTCTTGTGTTCTTTTAATGGTTTTCAATCCAAGAGACTCCATTAAATAACATTATGATCAAGAATTAATCTACCACATAGGTTACATATAATTCCTATGATCATCTAAACATCATAAGAACAAGATCATGAACATGAACACTTTCATATATCAAAATCACACGCCACGATGGGATTGAAGCTGCTAGAATTGGTGTGGAGCATCTTCACACGCCACGATGTCAACTATGGGCAGATTCTTTGGGACGATTTCCTTCAATATATCCCCAAAGAGCATCCAAGGGAAAACCCAACAGAGCTCACATTTGCTCGGTTCTGGTCACTATGCATCTCAGACTTGCATGCGGACGCTGGCATTGACATGGGCAGTGACATCAACTTGTTTGTCACTAAGTATCTAAAAAGGTACAACCCCTCTTCTGACCAAACGTTATTTGGACCGATCCGTAGGCTTCCCATTCATATTCTTACTTTTCCTGGTGTTCAGATTGCTGATCTCTCAAACCACATTGAGGCTACAGAGGGTATTGCATCATACCCTTCCACCCCGCCTTTTCCTTCCGCAGCCATTATCCCTGAGGGTACCGCAATCCCCTCTGCCACTACACTATCCAACCTTTCTCAAAGAAGATATTCGTTGGCATCCAAGAAGAAACAAAACACACCTAAGAAGGATGATCCAAAACGAACCACACCATCCAATATTTCTTTAATAGTTCAGTGGTGTATTTCTCTTGATGAATGAATATGCCTTGCGATACTTGTTTTAGTTGAAGACCTAGAAAGAAGTTAATCTCTCTATACATGCTCATTTTGAACTTGTTGGTCATCAGCTTAGCAAATTCATGTACCATTCCTTGATCAGTCGAACCGAAGATGATGTGATCCACATATATTTGTACCATCATAAGATGATCACCGTTTGCTTTTCTGAATAGTGTGGGATCAATCACTCCTCTCTTGTACCCGGATGAGGCAAGGAATTCAGAGAGTGTTTCATACCAAGCTCTTGGGGCTTGCTTCAGACCGTAGGCTTCTTTTTCAAGCTTGTAGCAGTGGTCTAGGAATTCAAAATTTTCAAATCCTGGAGGTTGCTGTAGATAAACTTCTTCTTTTAGTTCCCCATTGAGAAAGGCACTTTTAACGTCCATCTGGTGTACCTTGACGTTTTTGTGGGCTGCGTATGCTAGAAAGATCCAGATGGCTTCCATGCGTGCTACCGGAGCATACGTTTCATCGTAGTCAATGTCTTTCAATTGACTATATCCCTTGGCAACAAGCCTTGCCTTGTTTCTGATTACCGCACCAGATTCATCCAGTTTGTTTTTGAACACCCATCTAGTGCCAACAATGGAGTGAGCACGTGGCTTCGGAACGAGCTGCCACACTTTGTTTCTTTGAAATTCTTCAAGCTCTTCTTGCATTACGGCTATCCAGTCTGGTTCAAGCAGTGCTTCTTTGATCGTTCTGGGCTCTACCGAGGACATAAATGCTGCGTAGCGGCAGTGATCAGATAAGTTCTTGGAAGACCGAGTCTGGATACCTGCGGATGGGTTGCCGATGATTTGACCTGGTGGGTGGTCTTTCGTCCATACGTGAAGACGTGGCAGTAGATGATCAGCAGCTGCGGTAGAAGGAATATCTTGAATATCAGAGAAATCTATGGTTGTAGATGGCAGTTCCCCTGGATTTGAGAACATCCTGCTGAATCATCTTGATCTATTGGAACAGAATTTTCTTGAGTAGCCGGGAGAGGTTCCCCCTGGATTGCGGATGGGAGTTCCTCTGAAACCTGAGAAGGTTTCCCCTAGACTGCAGATGGGAGAGTGACAATCCTTGGATCGGTTCTAGTGTCAATATTCTCTATGAGTTCATCATCCGAATTCGAAGATGCGTTTGATGGTAATGCTTCTCTGCAGGCAGGAATTTGAACAACATCAAGTACTGGAACCTCATCGGTTGCAACTAGATCCGAAGTATAGCTTTCCCCCACAACAGGAGAGGTGGAAGTTTTGAGAGATACTACGTCAGATAGAGATGATCCAGAAACATCATCATGTTGTTGTTCAGCTGTGGGTGACACAAGAACTTCAGATAGTTTTGCCGTTTCAACAGGATCGAAAAGGTCTTCATAATTGACTTCAACTAGATTTAAGGGTCCTGAAGAGGTAGGAATGAAGCATTCCATAATTGGCTTCAAGCATTTTCAGAGCAGTTTTTGAAGATCACCCCTCTTACAATGCCTCAACCAAGCTTATGGTCAAGTATCTCAAAAACCATATTCTGTTTGGTCCCTTCGATGCCTTTACAGACGTAGTTCCAGTGTCAAATCTCTTCACATGTGCTTTCTCTACATATCGTCCATTGGTGAACCCCCAAGAAGTGCATCTCAACCTCATCAATGATTCTTTGGTCATCTTGACCAAAGAGAAGTTCTTGTTCTCCATTAATCTTCTGATTCACCGCTCCATCAACATTTTCTCACCGTCAATGTCTGACGTCACAACCGCACTCTACCAGATGGGGTATCAGAAACCAATCCGAGGGATTGGTGAGTTTAAGAAGAATCAACTACCTGCAGTTTGGCAGTTTGTGTGCCACTTCGTCATCCATTGTCTATCCGGAAGAACCGGAGGCATCGACAATATGGGATTGAAGCTGCTAGAATTGGTGTGGAGCATCTTCACACGCCACGATGTCAACTATGGGCAGATTCTTTGGGACGATTTCCTTCAATATATCCCCAAAGAGCATCCAAGGGAAAACCCAACAGAGCTCACATTTGCTCGGTTCTGGTCACTATGCATCTCAGACTTGCATGCGGACGCTGGCATTGACATGGGCAGTGACATCAACTTGTTTGTCACTAAGTATCTAAAAAGGTACAACCCCTCTTCTGACCAAACGTTATTTGGACCGATCCGTAGGCTTCCCATTCATATTCTTACTTTTCCTGGTGTTCAGATTGCTGATCTCTCAAACCACATTGAGGCTACAGAGGGTATTGCATCATACCCTTCTACCCCGCCTTTTCCTTCCGCAGCCATTATCCCTGAGGGTACCGCAATCCCCTCTGCCACTACACTATCCAACCTTTCTCAAAGAAGAAATTCGTTGGCATCCAAGAAGAAACAAAACACACCTAAGAAGGATGATCCAAAACGAACCACACCATCCAATATTTCTTTAATAGTTCAGTGGTGTATTTCTCTTGATGAATGAATATGCCTTGCGATACTTGTTTTAGTTGAAGACCTAGAAAGAAGTTAATCTCTCTATTCATGCTCATTTTGAACTTGTTGGTCATCAGCTTAGCAAATTCATGTACCATTCCTTGATCAGTCGAACCGAAGATGATGTGATCCACATATATTTGTACCATCATAAGATGATCACCGTTTGCTTTTCTGAATAGTGTGGGATCAATCACTCCTCTCTTGTACCCGGATGAGGCAAGGAATTCAGAGAGTGTTTCATACCAAGCTCTTGGGGCTTGCTTCAGACCGTAGGCTTCTTTTTCAAGCTTGTAGCAGTGGTCTAGGAATTCAAAATTTTCAAATCCTGGAGGTTGCTGTAGATAAACTTCTTCTTTTAGTTCCCCATTGAGAAAGGCACTTTTAACGTCCATCTGGTGTACCTTGACGTTTTTGTGGGCTGCGTATGCTAGAAAGATCCAGATGGCTTCCATGCGTGCTACCGGAGCATACGTTTCATCGTAGTCAATGTCTTTCAATTGACTATATCCCTTGGCAACAAGCCTTGCCTTGTTTCTGATTACCGCACCAGATTCATCCAGTTTGTTTTTGAACACCCATCTAGTGCCAACAATGGAGTGAGCACGTGGCTTCGGAACGAGCTGCCACACTTTGTTTCTTTGAAATTCTTCAAGCTCTTCTTGCATTACGGCTATCCAGTCTGGTTCAAGCAGTGCTTCTTTGATCGTTCTGGGCTCTACCGAGGACATAAATGCTGCGTAGCGGCAGTGATCAGATAAGTTCTTGGAAGACCGAGTCTGGATACCTGCGGATGGGTTGCCGATGATTTGACCTGGTGGGTGGTCTTTCGTCCATACGTGAAGACGTGGCAGTAGATGATCAGCAGCTGCAGTAGAAGGAATATCTTGAATATCAGAGAAATCTATGGTTGTAGATGGCAGTTCCCCTGGATTTGAGAACATCCTGCTGAATCATCTTGATCTATTGGAATAGAATTTTCTTGAGTAGCCGGGAGAGGTTCCCCCTGGATTGCGGATGGGAGTTCCTCTGAAACCTGAGAAGGTTTCCCCTAGACTGCAGATGGGAGAGTGACAATCCTTGGATCGGTTCTAGTGTCAATATTCTCTATGAGTTCATCATCCGAATTCGAAGATGCGTTTGATGGTAATGCTTCTCTGCAGGCAGGAATTTGAACAACATCAAGTACTGGAACCTCATCGGTTGCAACTAGATCCGAAGTAGAGCTTTCCCCCACAACAGGAGAGGTGGAAGTTTTGAGAGATACTACGTCAGATAGAGATGATCCAGAAACATCATCATGTTGTTGTTCAGCTGTGGGTGACACAAGAACTTCAGATAGTTTTGCCGTTTCAACAGGATCGAAAAGGTCTTCATAATTGACTTCAACTAGATTTAAGGGTCCTGAAGAGGTAGGAATGAAGCATTCCATAATTGGCTTCAAGCATTTTCAGAGCAGTTTTTGAAGATCACCCCTCTTACAATGCCTCAACCAAGCTTATGGTCAAGTATCTCAAAAACCATATTATGTTTGGTCCCTTCGATGCCTTTACAGACGTAGTTCCAGTGTCAAATCTCTTCACATGTGCTTTCTCTACATATCGTCCATTGGTGAACCCCCAAGAAGTGCATCTCAACCTCATCAATGATTATTTGGTCATCTTGACCAAAGAGAAGTTCTTGTTCTCCATTAATCTTCTGATTCACCGCTCCATCAACATTTTCTCACCGTCAATGTCTGACGTCACAACCGCACTCTACCAGATGGGGTATCAGAAACCAATCCGAGGGATTGGTGAGTTTAAGAAGAATCAACTACCTGCAGTTTGGCAGTTTGTGTGCCACTTCGTCATCCGTTGTCTATCCGGAAGAACCGGAGGCATCGACAATATGGGATTGAAGCTGCTAGAATTGGTGTGGAGCATCTTCACACGCCACGATGTCAACTATGGGCAGATTCTTTGGGACGATTTCCTTCAATATATCCCCAAAGAGCATCCAAGGGAAAACCCAACAGAGCTCACATTTGCTCGGTTCTGGTCACTATGCATCTCAGACTTGCATGCGGACGCTGGCATTGACATGGGCAGTGACATCAACTTGTTTGTCACTAAGTATCTAAAAAGGTACAACCCCTCTTCTGACCAAACGTTATTTGGACCGATCCATAGGCTACCATTCATATTCTTACTTTTCCTGGTGTTCAGATTGCTGATCTCTCAAACCACATTGAGGCTACAGAGGGTATTGCATCATACCCTTCTACCCCGCCTTTTCCTTCCGCAGCCATTATCCCTGAGGGTACCGCAATCCCCTCTGCCACTACACTATCCAACCTTTCTCAAAGAAGATATTCGTTGGCATCCAAGAAGAAACAAAACACACCTAAGAAGGATGATCCAAAACGAACCACACCATCCAATATTTCTTTAATAGTTTAGTGGTGTATTTCTCTTGATGAATGAATATGCCTTGCGATACTTGTTTCAGTTGAAGACCTAGAAAGAAGTTAATCTCTCTATTCATGCTCATTTTGAACTTGTTGGTCATCAGCTTAGCAAATTCATGTACCATTCCTTGATCAGTCGAACCGAAGATGATGTGATCCACATATATTTGTACCATCATAAGATGATCACCGTTTGCTTTTCTGAATAGTGTGGGATCAATCACTCCTCTCTTGTACCCGGATGAGGCAAGGAATTCAGAGAGTGTTTCATACCAAGCTCTTGGGGCTTGCTTCAGACCGTAGGCTTCTTTTTCAAGCTTGTAGCAGTGGTCTAGGAATTCAACATTTTCAAATCCTGGAGGTTGCTGTAGATAAACTTCTTCTTTTAGTTCCCCATTGAGAAAGGCACTTTTAACGTCCATCTGGTGTACCTTGACGTTTTTGTGGGCTGCGTATGCTAGAAAGATCCAGATGGCTTCCATGCGTGCTACCGGAGCATACGTTTCATCGTAGTCAATGTCTTTCAATTGACTATATCCCTTGGCAACAAGCCTTGCCTTGTTTCTGATTACCGCACCAGATTCATCCAGTTTGTTTTTGAACACCCATCTAGTGCCAACAATGGAGTGAGCACGTGGCTTCGGAACGAGCTGCCACACTTTGTTTCTTTGAAATTCTTCAAGCTCTTCTTGCATTACGGCTATCCAGTCTGGTTCAAGCAGTGCTTCTTTGATCGTTCTGGGCTCTACCGAGGACATAAATGCTG
This sequence comes from Lactuca sativa, assembly GCF_002870075.4. Lineage (NCBI taxonomy): Eukaryota > Viridiplantae > Streptophyta > Magnoliopsida > Asterales > Asteraceae > Lactuca > Lactuca sativa. The sequence continues at coordinate 153,144,607 of NC_056631.2, forward strand.
CGTAGCGGCAGTGATCAGATAAGTTCTTGGAAGACCGAGTCTGGATACCTGCGGATGGGTTGCCGATGATTTGACCTGGTGGGTGGTCTTTCGTCCATACGTGAAGACGTGGCAGTAGATGATCAGCAGCTGCGGTAGAAGGAATATCTTGAATATCAGAGAAATCTATGGTTGTAGATGGCAGTTCCCCTGGATTTGAGAACATCCTGCTGAATCATCTTGATCTATTGGAACAGAATTTTCTTGAGTAGCCGGGAGAGGTTCCCCCTGGATTGCGGATGGGAGTTCCTCTGAAACCTGAGAAGGTTTCCCCTAGACTGCAGATGGGAGAGTGACAATCCTTGGATCGGTTCTAGTGTCAATATTCTCTATGAGTTCATCATCCGAATTCGAAGATGCGTTTGATGGTAATGCTTCTCTGCAGGCAGGAATTTGAACAACATCAAGTACTGAAACCTCATCGGTTGCAACTAGATCCGAAGTAGAGCTTTCCCCCACAACAGGAGAGGTGGAAGTTTTGAGAGATACTACGTTAGATAGAGATGATCCAGAAACATCATCATGTTGTTGTTCAGCTGTGGGTGACACAAGAACTTCAGATAGTTTTGCCGTTTCAACAGGATCGAAAAGGTCTTCATAATTGACTTCAACTAGATTTAAGGGTCCTGAAGAGGTAGGAATGAAGCATTCCATAATTGGCTTCAAGCATTTTCAGAGCAGTTTTTGAAGATCACCCCTCTTACAATGCCTCAACCAAGCTTATGGTCAAGTATCTCAAAAACCATATTCTGTTTGGTCCCTTCGATGCCTTTACAGACGTAGTTCCAGTGTCAAATCTCTTCACATGTGCTTTCTCTACATATCGTCCATTGGTGAACCCCCAAGAAGTGCATCTCAACCTCATCAATGATTCTTTGGTCATCTTGACCAAAGAGAAGTTCTTGTTCTCCATTAATCTTCTGATTCACCGCTCCATCAACATTTTCTCACCGTCAATGTCTGACGTCACAACCGCACTCTACCAGATGGGGTATCAGAAACCAATCCGAGGGATTGGTGAGTTTAAGAAGAATCAACTACCTGCAGTTTGGCAGTTTGTGTGCCACTTCGTCATCCGTTGTCTATCCGGAAGAACCGGAGGAATCGACAATATGGGATTGAAGCTGCTAGAATTGGTGTGGAGCATCTTCACACGCCACGATGTCAACTATGGGCAGATTCTTTGGGACGATTTCCTTCAATATATCCCCAAAGAGCATCCAAGGGAAAACCCAACAGAGCTCACATTTGCTCGGTTCTGGTCACTATGCATCTCAGACTTGCATGCGGACGCTGGCATTGACATGGGCAGTGACATCAACTTGTTTGTCACTAAGTATCTAAAAAGGTACAACCCCTCTTCTGACCAAACGTTATTTAGACCGATCCATAGGCTTCCCATTCATATTCTTACTTTTCCTGGTGTTCAGATTGCTGATCTCTCAAACCACATTGAGGCTACAGAGGGTATTGCATCATACCCTTCTACCCCGCCTTTTCCTTCCGCAGCCATTATCCCTGAGGGTACCGCAATCCCCTCTGCCACTACACTATCCAACCTTTCTCAAAGAAGAAATTCGTTGGCATCCAAGAAGAAACAAAACACACCTAAGAAGGATGATCCAAAACGAACCACACCATCCAATATATTCAAACGGAAGACTGACAATGTCAAATACTTCATTCCGATGAATGCCACGCACTGCCTGCCCAAGAAACAACTTGACATCTGCCGGACCACAGTTGAAAGATCAAAGCATACTACTGCAGAAGTCAAGTTTGAAATTTCGTGAAGAATCACATGGCTGGAAAATGTCAGGAAGTTCTAGTGGATTTTGATCAAGTTCCTTAAACTTGATAGTTGAACCGGAGTTAAAGAGGTCACTTAGGGGGAAATTGTTGAATCATAAAAGTGACCCTCTTGAACTCAGCTACCACAACCATCTCTCTGCCGCAACGGTTCAGCACCCGCAGCCAATCCAACACCCGAAGATAGCTCTTCATCAGCAACCGCAATCAATCTATTGCTACCGTAGTCTACTTATCTAGATTACTTATTGTCTTTTATGTAATACACTCTATTATCCAGTATGCCTTGCATGGCTACTTATACAGTTGTAGTCCAGAATAGTTCAGAGTCTCTATAAATAGAGACTTATCCTCCTGTATTAATGATCTCAGAATCTTGAACTCTATCTTTACTCTCAATCACTGATAACTTACGTATTATTCTGAATACATTTCCCCAAGTTATCTTCTTCATTTCTCTATCTTTCTATTCTTCTTACTCATAACTGTTACTAAAGCATATCTGATTATAACCTCTCTACGAAGTAAGTCTTTAAGACTTAATCATTAAGTTTGATCTTCCTTATTAACTCGGAGTGATTGCATTCCTTGTTACGAATCAGCTTAAGTGTATTCTTGATATAACAATTTCTTTGATTTATATTTCTTTACTTTCTGCAACTAACTATCTAACTACATTATTGTTGAGCTTTTAGATCCCTTGAGATCAACTATTCTGCAATATACTTGTTCTAACTTTTGTTCAAGTGTGTCCCCAAGTTTTTCTCTCAACATACATAACTAAGATTTTATAGCCTGAGAATGTCTGATTTAGCCCTATTTCCTATTTCATATATGGTTGTGGGTTTTAGGAAGAATCAAATATTCGACTGTCTATCGAATCCAGTGTTATATAATATTATCATACACAAGGCAATTGCAAATTTAGTGAAGGTTTCATCAGTTAAGTGTGGTTAGTAGTGATCCAACAGAATTAAGGAATTGAGAACTACACTTAAGAGAGTGTACATAGGATGCATGCTTATCCTGGTTGCTCTGGGCCTGGTTATTGGATCTATATGCTCAAGAATCGTTATTGAGTGATATTTCTAGTAACATATGATACTATAAGGTCACACCTTAATCAAGTTGGTACTTATTGAATATTTGTTAAATATTTGATCGTTAATAAATAAATTCAACTCATGCATTTATTTAGAGAAAAGTTATTGTTTTACTAAATAATAATACAAGGAAGAACAAACTAGTTTTTATATCATATGGTATGATTAATAAGTCACATATAAAGCTTTTAGACACTTCCTTTAACCATGGACTTGACAGTTAGTTACTTTTATCATTAAATTAACTATCATAAAGTTTGTCTTATTCTTTTTTATCCAATGGACGAAAATAATCTAAAAAAAGGTAGGTTCCTTGTCAATATCCCTTTATGTGTTCCCCATGCTCCTTATGCTTTATATTACTTTAGAATATATAGGGTTACACCTTAATTGCATGGGGATACATAGGAGAGTCTTATGCATGAGAAAAATAAGTTCTTTTTGTCCAAAATTCTCTATAAAACTGTAACATCCCGGAATTCCGGTTCAACCATTTAACCCTTCATCTTTTCCAAGTTGTCATATTAGGTCCCTTTGTGTTAGGAACTAAGCTTGTGAGTACGTTGGGCGTACAAGGAGTACGCTGCGCGTACTCGTGCACTTATTTTGTACGCAGTTTCATCCGGGTACGCTGGGCGTACCTAAGGTCACGCCGGGCGTAACCGGCCTAGATTTAAAACCCTAATATGACTTGAGGGCTATAAAAGGAATGAGATGGTCTTGTACCTCAACCACCATCTTTCAGAAAGAAACCCTAAGAGTGTATTTCCTTCATTTTTAGCTTGGGTTTGAGTGTTCTAAGCTTCAAAGTGCCATTTCAAGGTGGTGAAAGAGAAGAGGAGACCATTGTGGAGTCTAGAAGTTGGTGGACAAGTGTAGATCTGAGGACTACAAAGGTTGGAGCTTCTCCCTGAGGTAAAAAGTTCAGATCTTGCCTTGTAGTTTGTGTGGTGTGCTTCTTGGACCAATTTCTAGGGTTTTTGGTCCCAAGATGGAGACTTTATGAGCAAATAGTCTCCATTGGCCTAGATCTATCATATTCCAGGACTATATGAGTTGTATGTTCATAAAAATGCAATCTTGGACGTGAATGTTGAGCCATGCATGAGATCTAGACTTTTGGAGGAGAAATGAAAGGTGTTAGAAGGTGTGGGAACCTTTATAGCCATGCAAAGGCTTAAAGGTTTCGACTTTATGGATTAAGATGTATTAGAATGGCCAGATCTGAAATGTGGGGTTATGTCATAACCGTTTAAGACATTAAAATGAGGAAGTAAGAAACTGGGATGTACGCTAGGCGTAATCCTAGTACGCGCCGCGTAGTGGGTCGCGTCCCCCGTTTCTGGAGTGCAAGGGTACGCCCTGCGTACAGGAGCTGGTACGCCCCGCATACTGCTTGCTGTTGACTATTGTTGACTTTTAGGGTTTTGGTCAACATGTGGACTTTTAAGTCAGGGCAAGGTAAAATGGTCTTTTACCCTTCTGTGGGATAGTGGAAAGGGGTGTAGCACAGCCTTGAAAGCCGTTAATGATTGGAATGATTATTTGTTATGATTAGGTGAATCATGGTCGTCGTTTCGAGATTCAGAGATATCGAGCACGTGAGATTCTAAACATCATACGAGGTGAGTCTTCTCACTATACTATACCTAGAAGGGTACCTATGTGTGACCGGAAGGTCTGGTATGCTATGAGATATATGCGTTACATGCTATGAGTTGTCTGTTTCGTATGCGCTATGTATGAGATATATATGCTATGTTTGATATGGGCCGGAAGGAATTATGATATGGGCCGGAAGGCATTATGATATGGGCCGGAAGGCATTATGATATGGACCGGAAGGTCAGGGAGTTATGAACCGGAAGGTCAACACGGGTAGGACCGGAAGGTTTATTGGGTTGGGACGGAAGTCCCTGAGACACATGGACCGGAAGGTCGTGTGGATTATGGCCTGAAAAGGCGTATGTTTGTATGTGGTATCTTGGGGAACTCACTAAGCTTCTTGCTTACAGTGTTTATGTGTAATGTGTTTCAGGTACTAGTGAGGACCGTGGGAAGGCGCCGGCATGACTCGTACACACACACGCACACAGATTTGGATATGATTGATCTTAGGGTCGATATGCTTTGTATTATCACTATGTTACATTGGATTTTATGGTTGTCTTAATTGAAATTATGTTTTAAAGAAATGAAAATTTGTTTTCGAAAATTTTCGTTGTTACAAGTTGGTATCAGAGCCTTGGTTTGAGGAATTCGGATGCACCTTCGAGCGTAACTGAACTCAAACTGAGGATTTGAGGAAAATTCCAAACGATAAAAACTATTTTTTTCTAAAAAGCAAGAGAGTTTGAGACAACCAGAATGGAGCAGTGTGTACGGTCAGCCAACGCCCGAACGGTGAACCCCCAAAATGCCCTTACGTATGTGTTATGAGATATGATATGTTATATTATGCATGCTAGAGCTGGCTAGGTATTCATATTAGGACTAGAGTGCCCTAATTTTGTGATGCCTTAGCCTAGGAAGGAATGTGCTGCTATGTGATGCTTGTGAGCGAGTAGGTAGCAGTGAGGGGCTAATGAGAGGTCTACCGAAGGGTAGCCTATGCCAGTGAGATATAGAGTACTTGTGATCTGGGATCCAAGGATGAGGACTTAGCGTGAATACTAATGCGGTGTAGGCGGTAGTATAAGGGCCCGTACTACCAAAGACACCGGAGCAGTGCGCACTCTAAGTAAGAATCCTTTGGGTACTAAGGAATAGGTAGTGTCGAGATATTGAGTGTGAGCATGCTAGAATGATTCTTTGATATTATTATGTTATATTTCAGAGGCATCATGGTTGGGGCACGTCACAGACCTGAGGCGAGCGGTGTGAGTGACGAGGAGCTTCGTCAGATGATCCACGATGAGGTGGCTGCGGCGATCAGGGCCGATATTCCAGAGATGTTTGGGTCTATCAAGACCACACTGATGGAGACTTTTGATGAGCGGTACGCCGCAGTGACTGAGGCTGCAGCAGCTGTGGCTCTTGCCAAGCCTCAGGGAGGTGACTCGTTGTTGTTCTGGGAGTTCAGCAACACGAAGCCACCCGAGTTTGATGGGACGCAGGATCCGATTGTTGCGATGAGATAGATTGCTGACATTGAAGGATGCTTCTACACATGTTCATGTACGGAGCATCTGAGGGTACGATTCGCTTTGAACCAGCTTCGCTTGGGAGCGAAGGATTGGTGGAAGTTCGTGACAGCGAGCTTCACTCTTGCATAGATTTCAGCGGTGACCTGGGAGAGGTTCACTACCATGTTCAGAGACGAGTATGTTCCCCCAGTGGAGAGGGAATGGTTGGTTTAGGAGTTCTTGACCCTCAAGCAAGGCAATGATTCGGTTACTGTGGTCACCCAGAAGTTTCATGAGAGGGCGATGTTCTGCCCTGAGCAGGTGTCTACTGAGCAGGCACGGATGAGCCGGTATTTGGGTACTCTGAGGAGGGACATCCTGGAGTTCATGTCAAACTCGACATACCGGACATTTGTTGAGCTCCAGGAAAATGCCCGGATGAGGGAGATTGAGTTGGAGACTCAGGCCAGGGAGGAGGCCGAGTCTCAGAGGATGGATCGGCGGCCGGCACAGTCTCAACCGGCAGCCAAGCGGACCAAGTCCGCTGATTCGAGGACTGGAGGCCAGAAGGGCCGCACTTGCGGGAAGTGTGGCAAGGGTCGTGAGGGGGCCTGTCGATCGGGTGCTTGCTACAAATGTGTCAAGGAGGGACATATCGCCAGAGATTGCCCCAAGGGATTCATGGTTTGCTTCCATTGCAATCAGACCGGCCATCGGAAGGCTGAGTGCCCTCAGCTACATCAGGGATCAGTGCAGGGATCTACGCCTACTGCTAGGGTTACCGAGGTTCGACCTGCGAAGGCCGAGACTCCGAAGGCTCGTGGGAGAGCTTTCCAGTTGACTGCGGAGGAGGTCCGTGCAGCGCCCGATGTTGTGGCTGGTATGTTAACTGTATTTTATCTTTTGTTTCAGAAATTATGCTTATATGATGATATGAGTAGGTACTTTTCTTGTGAATTTTGTACCTGCTTTGGTGTTATTTGACTCGGGTGCGAGTCGGTCATTTGTTTCCTTGGCATTTCGTCAGCACATTAGTATCCGCCGAGAGGCGTTGAGTTGACCTCTGCGAGTTTCCATAGCTGATGAGCGAGCAGTGTATGCTTCGGATGTGATTTGAGGATGTATCATTGAGATCTTCGGTGTGGAGTTCCCGATAGATCTGGTCCCGATTGCGATGGGGGATGTGTGTATTATAGTGGGTATGGATTGGTTAAGCCGATTTGGAGCTGTTATAGACTGCGAGCTTTAGTTGGTGACGATACGAGACCCCAGTGGGGGAGTGCTTACGGTGTATGGTGAGGGAACCCGATGTGGGTCAGCGTTTTGTTCGGCTGCCAGGGCGAGGCAGAGTTTGCAGCAGGGCTGTAGTGGATTCGTAGCCTATGTTATGGACACCCGAGTGGCCGCTGTGAGGCCAAGTTCGATTGAAGAGGTTCCGATAGTGTGCGAGTTTCCGGATGTTTTTCCCGAGGAACTATCGGGTGTGCCTCCCGAGAGGCAAGTGGAGTTCCATATCGATTTGGTTCCGGGAGCAGCACCTATCGCCAAGGCGCTTTATCGCCTCGCGCCGCCAGAGATGTAGGAGTTATCCTCGCAGCTTCAGGAGCTGTTGGGGAAGGGGTTTATTCGACCGAGTAGCTCACCTTGGGGAGCGCCGATCCTTTTTTGTCATGAAGAAGGATGGTTCACACCGGATGTGTATTGATTACCGGGAGTTAAACGAGTTAACGGTCAAGAACTGGTATCCGTTGCCAAGGATCGATGATCTGTTCGATCAGTTGTAGGAGGCGTCTTGGTTCTCCAAGATAGACTTGAGGTCGGGTTATCTTCAGATGAGGGTTCGGGATGAAGATATCCAGAAGACAGCATTCAGAACTCGTTATGGGCATTACGAGTTCGTGGTGATGCCTTTTGGGCTCACCAATGCACCAGCTGCGTTCATGGATCTCATGAATAGGGTGTGCAGGTTGATGCTGGATTGGTCAGTGATCGTATTCATTGATGATATTTTGGTATATTCGAGGTCTAGAGAGCAACATGAGGAGCATTTGAGGGAGATCCTTGGAGTTCTGAGATCGGAGAGGCTGTATTCCAAATTCTCCAAGTGTGAGTTCTGGTTACAAGAGGTTCAATTCTTGGGACATCTCGTCAACCGGAATGGGATATTGGTCGATCCGGCCAAGATTGAGGCGGTCATGAGGTGGGAGGTGCCGAGATCACCCACCGAGATCGGGAGCTTTCTGGGATTGGTCGGCTATTATCGGAGATTTATTAAGGATTTCTCCAAGATCGTCGTGCCACTTACAAAGATGACCCGGAAGGGTGTCGCTTTTTCCTAGGGTCCGTAGCAGCACCCCTCATTCGAGACACTTCGCCAGAAGTTGTACGAAGCCCCGGTGCTCGCACTCCCTGAAGGGATGGAGGATTTTGTGGTGTACTGTGATGCATCAATATCTGGGTCGGGAGCAGTGCTTATGCAGAAGGGGCACGTGATAGCATATGCATCAAGGCAACAGAAGCCTCATGAGTCAAGATATCCCACCCATGACTAGGAGCTGGGGGCTATGGTGTTTGCCCTCAAGCTCTGGCGTCACTATCTGAATGGGGTTCGGTGTACCATATACACAGACCACAACACAGACCACAAGAGTCTGAAGTACTTGATGGATTAGCCCAACCTGATTATGCGCCAGAGGAGATGGTTGGATGTGGTAAAGGATTATGATTGTGAGATCCTGTACCACCCGGGCAAGGCTAATGTTGTAGCCGATGCTTTGAGTTGTAGGGCGGAGAGCACCCCGATTCGAGATGTTTGTATGAGGTTGAAAGTGATAACTCCGGTGTTGGACACCATTCGAGGGGCCCAGGTGGAGGTCGTGAGACCGGAAAACCGCAAAAGGGAGCGGGTGATCAGGCAGGTATCGGAGTTCGTTACTGATAGTCGAGGACTTATGACTTTTTAGGGCCGGATTTGGGTACCATTTGTGGGCGGAGCGCGTACCATCTTGATGGAGGAGGCCCATAGGTCGAGGTTCTTGATCCATCTCGGGGCCACTAAGATTTTTTTGGACCTAAAAAGGGATTATTAGTGGCCCTGTATGAAGAGAGATGTCGCATGGTTCGTGGAGAGGTGCTTAACCTGTCGTAGGGTTAAGGCCTAGCACCAGCGTCCACATGGTAAGTTGCAGCCATTGGAGATTCCCGAGTGGAAGTGGGAGCAAATTACCATGGATTTTATCACCAAATTGCCAAGGACTACTAGAGGTGTCGATGCAATTTGGGTGATTGTGGATAGGTTGACGAAGAGCGCTCACTTTCTTGCTATCACTGAGAGCTCTTCTACGGAGAGACTGGCAGAGTTGTATGTGAGGGAGCTCTTCTGCGGAGAGACTGGCAGACTTGTATCCTTCTGCGGGTTAGGACGGAAGTCCCCTGAGACACATGGACCGGAAGGTCGTGTGGAGTATGGCCTGGAAAGGCGTATGTTTGTAAGTGGTATCTTGAGGAACTCACTAAGCTTCTTGCTTACAGTGTTTATGTGTAATGTGTTTCAGGTACTAGTGAGGACCGTGGGAAGGCGTCGGCATGACTCGTACACACACACGCAGGCGGATTTGGATATGATTGATCTTGGGGTCGATATGTTTTGTATTATGACTATGTTACATTGGATTTTATTGTTGTCTTAATTGAAATTATGTTTTAAAGAAATGAAAAATTGTTTTTGAAAATTTGCGTTGTTACAAAAACTATGGGTTTTTCAACACAAGAAGTTTGCTTTCTTTTAAAGTGAGTTTTGCTCTTTAAAGCTTCCTTAAGTTATCTCCTTTAGTACTTACTTGTGTTAAGTGCTTAAAGGGTCAAGATATTCAAGAATATAAGAAGGAACTAGGATTTCAAAGTGCCTCAATTTTTATGGCAAATACTTCTAGAGAAGATCATACTCTTTGATCTTGCCATCTACTTTAACACCCCAAAAGAAAGTGGGTTCAAAGGCTCCAAAGGTTCTCATTATAAAAACTCCTATGGTTGTGTTCAAGGTTCTAAATGGCGTGAGGCATGGCGTGGCGGCAAGGCCAAGCCTCAAGCTTAACGAGCCATGACGTTTTTCAAGGCGTGATGTAAGGCGGCGATTTTGTATTAATTTAAAATTATATTACCACATAAATATAAATTCATATTAAATATAACTACTTTTTAGAAGTGTTGGATCAATAACTAATAACAAAAAGTTAACAAAAACCACAATACTTGTATCTCTGATTTGAAAAGACATAACGAAGAGAAAAAATTGTGTCTCAAACGAAAAAACATGCACCATAACACGCCATAACACACCTTGGCGCGCCATATCACGCCTTGCCACGCGGCACGCCTAACAGCAACGTTATGAAGCTTTTCGTAACGTCGATGCCTTTTAGAACATTGGTTGCGTTTATATCATTCTAACCTGTGTAAAAGGATCATTGGCGATTTTGTTTTTAAATACTCTAAAATAAACTAGTTATTTTTAAAAGCTTCCGTTGTTGGTTTTTTTTTATGAAAAACACTATATTTTATGTATCAAAACTCATCAGTGGTATCAAAGACATCTTTTATATGTTATAATGATTTTTTATCTTTGATAATCTTTGGTTTTTGGAAAACAAGCATGGATTTCTTTTTGGCTAAAGAAATATTCATATTTGTTTTCTTTTGCAACTTGTAGTTTAGATGTGTTTATTGTTATATAACCATTTTTCCATGTATTTTGGTTATAGAAAAGTTGCCTTAGAAAAAAAACAAAGATTTGTTTGTTAATATGCTTAATGTTCTGTATAAACAAGTCACTAGGACATTTGTAGTTGTTATTTAATTATTCATATGATGTTGTAATAAATAAATAGGTATTATTTCATTTGTTCATTTTTTATGTATAATAAATTAGTTTAGACTAGTTTGTACATTTCTTTAAAAAATAATGTAACAAGATGGATCAATGATGACTTTTCCAAGACATGGAGTTTTTGAAGATCTTGAAGCGCCCTAATAAGTCATTTAGGAAATGTCTTAACAATTATTGTGATGGCTCACTATAATCATTGCTAGAAAATGACTTTGTTTATACACTTATAATGCATGCTTGTGATGTTTATTTTTTGTTGTTATAAAATGTTGTATGTATGAAAATATGATTACCATTATAATAAACATTTTGACAAAAATAACATCAAGTTAGGGTTTAGATTTTTAAATAAAAAAATTTCCATCAAAACATGTAAAAAAAAGTTGAGTTTTTTTGTTAAAAAGAGTTTTAATTTTAGAATTGTTAAATAACCAAACTTTTTACTATTTAAAGAGGTTTAAAATATGTTTTAAATTTAATCTAAACTCCATAATTCTATAATAAAAGGAAATTTTATTAAAAGATTAAAAATCGGTTCATATCGTTATAATGTCGATTTATAATTAAGTATTTATTTTAACCAGTAAAATTGAATATAAGATATAAATTCAACTTTATAATTCTGGAAAATTATATAATGTACCATGGAATATTTTATGCATGAAATATTCATGATACAAAATGTTTTAAAATGCTAGTATAATAAAACATTTATAAAGGCCATTATTCCAAAACTTCAAATATAGGCAATCCACTTAAAAATCACTTGTGCGATTCCTGTGGATTTTGGGTCGCCTTATCTATTGGATTATCAATTCATGACCAAGATGCCTTATATTTATTTATGGGATAAAGGTCAGCTAACCATTTGTAAATTATATTTCACAAGTTTATTAAATGGATGATGTGATCAAGTTCTTATATGATAAACTTCACCTAAGCATAAGAATCTTGAGGCATAGCTAGGATTAACATGCCATTGTAACTAAGAAATGTTTTTTTGGATCCCATTATAGAATTACATCAGAGTTGTAATAGGTTATCATAACCTACCGATTAACAAAATCACTTGTGTTATGGGTCACCGCCTCAAGTTATTTTGTGTGATTTGGATCTTAGATTTTTAATATTAATTTAAAGAGTAACTAATTTTTAAAAGGAACAAGGGTTTCTTTATGAATTTTGTCACACCCCAAAACCATGAACGGCGGAAACGTTCTAGGGCGGAGGACGTCATCTACAGTATCACAACAATGAAAAGTAGTAAACAAGCAACAACATCATCCATTGCATTAATAATATAATTTTAATACATGTGTGTTCTGTCAAGTTATGAATAACGCTAAAGTATAAATCAAAATGGAAGATGAGTCTTCAACGAGTTCCATCTTCTCTAAACCTTGCATCGGTACCTGTCTACTGTTGACCTGAGGATACAAGTTATTTTGAAAGAGAGTATCAGCTTTAAAGCTGGTGAGATCATAAGTATTTTAGTGTCTTAATTTGTATGTAAGTATTTGTATGTATTTGAAATGTAAGTATGAAAACATTTTGAACATCCTAGAAAACCATATGTTTCCTACTAAAAGTATCCTTCTACCAAGGCATCCAGTATCTGTGTGTGTGTGTCTCTTGTAAGAGTGTGTATTTTCCCAAATCTGACTATCATTATCCAAAAATATAGTTTCTACATTACCGTGCATCATGTGAATGTTCACGAAGTGAATGTAATGGGAAAATGAAATAGTACTATGGGGTAGTGTCGAACTACAACCGTACTAGTTACCTTAAGTCTATGGTAATTTTGTAAGTATTGTAGTATTTGTAATAAGTGACTACTTTTGTACTAATATTGCCTTATTTGAGGGATAAGGCAAAATGTGATGGCTAGATCCCAGGCTAGACGCTCCCCTGTCAAAGGGATTTTGGGACCCATACACGACCCCTGCATATCTGCAAACCGTGAACATCCAAATTACCATGATCACTTATACCCAATATAACTATCACAATACGTTGTGATTCATTGTTATAGTTAGATCTTGAAATCATTCTATGCTATAGCACCTAGTGATGTCTGTTCTATTATCGTATATGTAAATGCACTCATGTAAACGTATCTATGTAAACGTACTCATGTAAGCGTAATCATGTAATAGTATAGTAGTGTATTGTAATGTTCTGCGTGTGCTAGTTGTACCGTGTGTTCTCTCTCTATCTAGCATGTATGTTTGTTTCTCATCACTATGTATTATGTTTGTTTCTCATCACTATGTATTATGTTTGTTTCTCTTCACTATGTGTTATGTTTGTTTCTCATCACTATGTATTATGTTTGTTTCTGTTCACTATGTATTATGTTTGTTTCTAATCACTATGTATTATGTTTGTTTCTCTTCACTATGTATTATGTTTGTTTCTCATCACTATGTATTATGTTTGTTTCTCTTCACTATGTACTATGTTTGTTTCTCTTCACTATGTATTATGACTCATGTATGAACTGACTCTGTGTATGATTCATTGTTCTAGTATTAGTATTAGTAAAACCCTAAACTACGCCTATTGTAGTTTACTAGTAATATAACTTGTACGTATGAACATGGAAGTATACCTTGCTACCCAAGGGTATTGAATTGACTGGAAGAACCTTTATGAATATATATGTACACATGATACATAAATAATATTTAAACAACCCTCGGACGGATACCTGATACCCACCAGACCACATCCCAACGGTGAAAAGGAAATAGAGCGGATAGCCTTCCTAAGTCCTTTAAACATTTCTTATATAACTATACATATATAGGCATGCAATTGACAGTATAAAAGCATAAAATAATTTTTGTAACACCTTTGAACATGATCACTATCTAAGTAAAGGTCGACTTGATGTCGGCCTATAAAATGAGTTGAAAGTATTTGTTTGATAAAACAGTTTAAGTATAAAGAAACATTTGTTTGAAACACAATTGTAAATGAGTTTGAAATAAAACATACAATGTATAAAGAACAGTTTAATAAGGAGTTTTAAACATATAAAACGTTTATGAAAATCATGTGAAGAATATTGTTTGGTAAAACAACTAATGAGTAGTAAATCATTTGAATGCTGCTTATTAATCACATGTGATTGATATAATAACTAGCATGATTCTACTTGTATCCCCCCCCCCCCATAAAAGCATTTAAAAACATTTAAAACATTGATTAAGGGGTATGAACTCACTTGTAGTGAGTGGTACGGATGAACTGAAGATGTAGGATTGCTAGGTGTCAAGTGAAGTCTTGAACATACTCTATGATCCTAGTTAACATATAATATTACATATATGTATCCAATTAGTGATTTAAACAACTAATAAACAAAGTTAAGACACCCTAGGACATGCTAAGTACCTTATACAAGTGTCATAAGTCCCAAGGATTGCATCTAAGAGTTGTAGGGAAGGGCTAGTGTGTTTGGGGTTCAAGGATCACTCCATTAGGGAGTTTACGGTTTTGTGGTCACTAGCAAAAGGGTTTACAGTTGTAAACCCTTGGGTTTACGGTCGTAAGCTCACCCCCTTTGTGACCATTTTTTGTTTGAAGCTTTCTAAGCCAATCCAAGCATTCCTACTTCATGTTTAAGCCTTAGGAAGTGTTGTGTGTCATCAAAACACTCCTAAATGGAGTTTACGGTCTATGGACCATTTATCCATGAGTTTACAACTGTAAACTCTCATGGACTTAGGTATTTTGATGTTTTCGAGTCCTAAACACTTCAAGGTACTAGCATAGGTTAGATTCTAGGCATAAGAAGTAAATATGGGACATTTATACACTTTTTGGGGTGTTTACGGTTTTGGGAGATCCCCAAACCGTGAACACATATAAATGTGATATTTTTGTGATTTTTGGGTGATAAACTCATCAAGGATGGATCTAGACAAGTCCTTAAGGCATCATAAAGCATCTAGGCACCCTAAGGCACCCTTTGGCACCATTACTTGGTGTTTACGGTTCAAGAACTTCTTGAACCGTGAACACCTTGTTCTTTGTGTTCTAGGGACTTTTCCTTGATGTAAAGATGTATAGAAAGCTTTAAAATACTCTAGGATAGAAGTACTTACTTTGTGGAAGCTTGAAATGAGTTAAAAGTCCAAGAACACTAATGTGTGTTCTTGGTGTTCTTGGTGAAAAGGAAGAATCAACCTTTTTGGAATGATTTCACGGTTAGAAGTGTTTTAAAACACTAAATCTAAGCATATAATCACTTAAGGAAGATAGAAACACTTACTAGATTGAAGATCTTGAAAATCTTTTTGGATGATACTTGAGAGAGAATAGTTTTGGATCTTGAGAAGTTTTGGAAAAAGTTAAAATAATGACTAGATCTTCTATATATACTCTCAGATTTAGGGTTTTTGTCAGAAAATATTTTATTCAAGTAGTAAACTCTAATTTCTTAGAGTTTTGGAATAACTGCATTGCACAATAACCCTAGTGCATCCTCTCTCCTGTTATCACTAAAGTGTGAAATCCTGAAATACTCAAACTTACTCTAAAAAGTTTGAAAATTGACAGCAATTGTTCTGACTTCTATTGACTTGATATGTTTGTACAGAATAGAAATTTCGAGTTGTCACAAATTTCACCTTTTGGACAACTGTTGTTATGTACCTAGTATAACTAGAAATGTTATCTCCACTTTTTTTGTATGAACAAGGGTTTCTTTATGAATTTCACCTTCATTCTCGAACCATATATGAATTTCAAGATAATATATTCTATTTTGAGACTTATCCCAACAATGAAATATATATGATTGATTTAAATGGTCCATACAACAAAGAAAATTCAATTTACAACCAACCCAATAATAAGAAGAAAAAGTTATACTTTGATAATAAAACTTATTTGTGGCATTGTCACCTTGGGCACATAAACAAAGCTCATATCGCTATGCTTCAGAATGACGGAATCTTAGAATCAATAGACTTAGAGTCTTTTGATGTACGTGAATCATGTATGTATAGGAAGACGACCAACGCCCCTTTTACCAATGTTCGTGAAAGGCCTTAGGATCTATTAGGACTCATACATATTAATATATGTGAACCTTTTAGGAGAATAACTAGAAACAGTGAAAGATACTTCATTATATTTACTGATGACTTCAGTAGATTTGGAAATGTGTATCTCATGAAACACAAACATGAAGCATTCGATGTCTTCAAGGTATTCCAAAATGAAGTAGAAAATCAACTAGGGAAAAACATTAAAGCAATACGATCAGATCGTGGTGGTGAATATCTAAGCTATGATTTTGATGAACGTCTTAAGAATTGCGACATAGAGTCATCACTCAATCCACCAGGAACACCATAATACAATGGCGTTTCGGAAGGGAGAAATTGTATTCTAATTAATATTGTATGATCAATGAGTCATACTTACCTACCTCATTTGTTTTGGGGATATTCCATCGAAACCGCAACCCGTATTGTAAACATGGTCCCAACTAAAAATGTTAGTAAGACCCCCTACAAGTTATGGCATGGAAAAGTTCCAACCATGTCTTACTTAAAGATTCATGGTTTTGAATCATATGTAAAAATAGAGACTTCTAAAAAGCTTGAACCTATATCCCAAAAGTATATCTTTATGGGATACCCTAAAGAAACCATGGGCTATTACTTCTTCCAAAAAAAAGAGAAGCGAGTGTTCATAGCCCGAAAAGCAGTGTTTCTTGCACTACCTTTATTTTGAATAAAAGAAGTAAGTAACCCATTAATCTTGATGAAATTACATAAACACAACCTTTATTTGAGAATATTAATCAACAAAACATTTTTGAACCTGAAACTATCATTCAGATGCAAATTAACATACGAACTATGAAACGCTTAAGTAGACCTCATCACAAAACTGGAAGATTTGGATTTTTCATTCCTAAAGAGGAACTCTTCTTGATGGATCAGTGTGAGCCCATCAAATTCAAGGAAGCTACTGCAAATCTAGAATCTAATAAATGGCATGAAGCGATGAGAGATGAAATTCAGTCCATGAATGCCAATCAAGTATGGGACATGGTTGACTTACCTCTTAACAATAGGACTATTAGTGTGACAACCCGAAATTTCCATTTTTTACGAACATTAACTATTCAATAGAAGCTAGTCCAGTTTCAATGAATTTCAAACTTTTCCGAATAAGTTTGTATACATTAGGGTTTACGTTTAAGCAGATATCAGGAGAGTGGATGCTCATGGGTTTGTGAAACTTGAGCATTTCAAAACTTCATATTGTTAGAGTCCAATTCCGGAATAAAAATATTTTTTGCCAAAATATTTCAGGACTATAAATAGATTTATGAACTAAATTCATTCATTATTCACATTTCCAACTAGAGAAAAGCCATTTTCTCTCTCACGGATCTTCGGGTTTTCATCCCATATCGTGAGTACACTTTCCTAGTTGTGTTATAATGCTTGTTTTATGATTAATAACATAAATTACTTGTCAAATATATGTGATTCGGGAGTTTACCGCCCAAGAACGTTCTTGGGGAGTAAACTCCAAAATGAAGCTTAAAGGCCATCTAGTCCCATTTCCATGTTAGGTAACTAGTTTAGGATGATATGTATGATCATTTGAGAATAGAAAACAATCAATAACACCTAGCTTTGGGTGTTTACGGCCCAAGAGTTTCTTGGACCGTAAACACCAAATTCAAGGGCTTAAATGTGCCCTAATCACTCCTAAAGGCCTTAGACTTTAATCCTCAATTACTTCTAGCTAATTTGGGGACTTTAACACATCAAAAACACCCCTTAAAGGGAGTTTACGGCCAAGGAATACTCTTGGGCTGTAAACACTAAATAAGGGCACCAAAGTGTGCCTAGGGTCCTCCATAGCCTTAAACAAATGCCTAGAAATTATCCTACTTGTGTTTGGGACTTGAAAAAATTAAAACACCCATCCCATGAGAGTTTACGGCCATAAACTCTAAGGGATATGGTCTTTTGGCCGTAAACTCCTCAAAGGAGTGTTATCTATGCCCTAAACTACCCAAAGGATTAAACCACCAAGCTAGGCTTATTCTAGAAATCATTTAGCACTTTAAAACACCTATTACCACCAAGATTTGAGTTCACCGCCGTAAACTCAAGGGTTTACGACCGTAAACTCCTTGTGTGGGGTTTATTGGGTAGTAAGCTCTTATATAAAGCCCTTTGGTACATTAAACCCCTTTAGCCTTGTCCCATAGCAACTTAGATGCAACCATTAGGACCTATAACACTTATTCAAAGTATTTACATGTTCCTGACTGTCCCAACTTATTTCATTAAGTTATTATTTGGCTAATTAGTTATATATATGCTCATTATATGATAACTAGGCTCGTACGTGTGAATAAGTCTCCGTTTGCCACCTAGCACAGTATCCGACACTACAATCCAACCCACTCACCACAAGTGAGTTCATACCCCTTTAATTAACCTTTGAAATACTTTTAAATGTTTTAAATACTTTATGGGGGGAACACAAGTTAAATGCTTATAGTTATTGCATCAATCACATGTGATTACATCAATCACACGTGATTAATAACTAGAAAACCAATGATTTTATCACTGTTCAAACTGTTTATCAAATTGTTTTACTTCAAAATGTTTTACAAACTCTTTTACTTATCAAATACTTTTATTTAAACTTTGTTATACTTCTTATAAATTGCATGCCCATATATGTATATATATATATATATATAAGCAATGTTTAAAGGGCTTAGGAAGGCCATCCGCCCTATTTCCTTTTCGCGCTTGAGATGTGGTCTGGTGGGATTTCAGGTAGCCCTCCGAAGGTCGTTTCAATATTAATTATATATCAAATGTACATATATAGACATAAAAGTACTACTTTATTCACGCGTATCAGTACATCATTAGTAAGTTACCATCGGGGTAACACAGGATCATACTACTACAATTTCTAGATCAATGAGTCAGTTCATTCATGAGTCAATACATTACATTACTATGAGAACATATACAACTATACTAGGAAGAGAACAGATACAACTATACTAGAACAGTTCATTACATTACATATACAAGAATACGTTAACAATTGTGATCCACTGTATGGGAGCATGCCTTAATTGTCATGATCCGAGTTGTAGCCAGAGTCTCTTGAAGGGAGAGCGTGAGTTTGCATATAAATCTATACTGGATTGACTATCCTACACCTTGCTGCTAGCTATAGCAGGACCGACAGGTCTGCGGGTGCCAAACATCATACCTTATTTTTCGACTATACGTTGTCGATGTTACCAGTCTATAGTATGGTGCAATTTATCACATAATACCTTAATATAAATCCGGTGTAAGGTAGTTCGTATAGTAGTAGTTCCTATAATACAACACTACAGTACTACAATAATTTACCCATTACATACATTTAGTGATTATTTCACTTAAACATTAATGTACAAACTATATTTTATTAAACGATAGTTACACTTGGGAAATTACACACTTTTACAACAAACGAGCATACAAAACAGTTAAGCCTTGGTAGAAGGCTACTTTAATAGAAAATATAGGTTTTTCTGAGAGATTCAAACTTGTACAAACACTTACAAACATTTACTTACATTTTACAAACTTACACTTGAGACATGTTCAAACGTTTTTGGATAACAAACACCGCCACTAAAATACTTATGAACTCACCAGCTTAATGCTGATAAACTCTTTCAAAATAACTTGTACTCTCAGGTCATCAGTAGACAGGTACCGAGGCCAGCTTTTGAGAAGATGGAGCGCATTCAAGACTCATCTTAATATTTTGATTTACATTATATTTTTGGTGTCTAAAACTGTACAGAACACGCTTGTATTAATATTTTATATTTAATGCAATGGATGATGTTGTTTGCTTATTTACATTTACTATGTTGTGATACTTTACATGACGTCCTCCGCCCCAGAACATTTCCGCCGTTCTTGGTTTTGGGGTGTGACAGATGGGTATCAGAGCATTGTTTATAGTGAATCAAGTATATCAACCCATAAAAGATATACTACACTATAAACCCATTAGGGATTAAAGCACTCTGACCAAGAGTCTATACTTTAAATATTAAAATATTTAATTAAGTATACTACTTTGCATTCATACTAAAATCAGTGTCACAATGACAAGAACAAAAGTATTACGATTGTTAAATATCACAAGTGAGCTCGGGGATGTATGGTCAGTCCTAGGAATGTCATAGCCTGATCAACTATGTTGGTCCTAGGAGTGATTAGCATATGCCCTAGAATGGTTGTGATGTGTTAACAAGTCTAAAAACTTACCAACAATACCACAAGAAGATCAGTAGAACTTAAACTTAAAATACTATAGGTGTATTTTGTACTACTAGTTACATGTATACTATATTCTTATACCTCTCTTGTTGCGTAGATTTAAATGGCTGGATTCCATCACGGCGACCCGTACTTTCCAAATGAAGGCAATGCCGGGTGGATCGAAGAAGAGCCCGAAGATGAGCATCCAATCCCTTTGGATGATCACCTCGCAGAAGGCTTTTCTGATGGATCTGACTCCATGCCTGAAGTCAACAACCTACCGCCAGTAGGTCAAGCCCCGAACAACAACCCCATACCAGTTTTTCCAGGTCCTACTCCCTTGTGGGCAACCAACTTGAATCACTGGAGTGATGAATAGGGTCAAACCTTACCATACTTTGGGGATCGAAGTTTTTACAAAGTCAGTGAAGGTGGTTCTGCTGACCGAGCTCTGCCCGTCATTATCCGCAGAATAGCTCGTAATGTTGAGCAAGATCGAGCGGCCATCGACCGGGTCATGGAGATTGATGCCAACTCAGGTGTCAACACAATCCGCATCCGCCGTCTTGAAGAAGACATGGAACAGACCTGGAGAACCAATGGAACCCTGCAGCAACAGTTGGCTGCCTCCCGAGCTGAAGTCTTAGAACTTCGAGCCCGCCAGAGGGCTAAGGAGCAACACCTTCAAGAGGTGTTTCGTCAAGTGTCAGACCCCAAGGCTCGCCCGAGGAATTCCCATCGCCGTTAGATGATGTCTAGTACATCTCTGTCTTTTGGTTAAGGAATAGCCTTTAGCATCTGTGTTCTATGTAACACTTGTCTGTAAAATATTCCTAACTTTCAGTACTCTAATTAGGAATCTAAGAACTGTCAAACTTTTCTGTATGGTATGATGTAAGACCTACTGTTAGGCCGATTTTCCCTGAAGTTATTACATCAGTAATACCAGTATTATTGACATCTATCTAATCTGTGGGAAAAATCTGTACATTTGTATTTCCTACTAATATTCCTTGTTGTGATATCAAACAATCATTGAACTGTTGGGCTATGGTTAGTTAGTCCATGTGTCACTCTCACGTTGCTTAGAAATTGATTCTTGCCATTTTCTTATCTTTATAAACTTATAGCTGAAAGATGCCTCCTCGCAAATCTCCCAGGAATAACCCTGCACCTCCACCACCTCCTCCGCCTCCGGTCATCGATACTGCAGCCCTGAATGCTTCCGTAGCTGTAGTAGTGGCAACTGCCATGGCTCAGTATCACTCATCTGATGCCAGCAGAGGTGGAACCCCTGTCGAATCAATTCCGATTGAAACCCCTGTGCGCTCGAGAGAGTGCTCCTACAAGGATTTCACAAATTGCAAGCCGAAGTCTTTCCATGGCACCGGCGGAGTCATTGCCCTCTCGCAATGGTTCGAGAAGACTGAATCAGTCTTCGAAATCTATTCATGCCCTGCTGCGAGCAAAGTCAAGTATGCCGCATGCACCTTTGAAGGAAAGGCCCTGACATGGTGGAACGGCCATGTTAAGTCACTAACCCTCGTCATAGCCAACGACATGGGCTGGGAAACGATGAAAGACCTCATGATTGAGGAATACTGCCCGAGGGGCGAAATCCAAAAATTGGAGCAGGAACTTTGGAACCTGACTATGAAGGGCTCCGACGTAGTATCCTATACCGCCAGGTTTAGCGAACTGGTGGCCCTCTGCCCCAGTATGGTTCCCACTGAAGGGAAAAAGATCGAAAGGTACATATGGGGGCTAGTGCCTCCGTATCAAGGGAATGTTCTATCATCAAACCCTGCTACCTTCGACAGTGCCAAACGATTGGCACAACGACTCATTGACCATGGAGTCAAAACCCCTGCAACCACAGCAAACCTAGCCTTCTCAGAACCCTCCAAACCCGCTAACACAAAGCGGAAACTCTGGGAGGATAGGAAGAATACGAAACGGGCTGCCAAAAAGTAGCAAATTGTGGCAGTGCATGCCACAATAACCCCTGTTGCTGCTGCTACTACTGCTCCAGTGGGTCAGTATGCTGGAATTTGCCCAAGTGCAACAAATGCAACTACCACCATAATGGCCCCTGCCATGAAATGCAGTGCTCTAACTGCCACAGGAAAGGACACACAGTCCGTTTCTGTAAATCTCCGGTGAAACCAATCGCCCAAGTCCCCGGCTCTGGCGCGAGCCCGACCTACTATGGATGTGGTGAAGCAGGCCACTATAAGAGGGACTGCCCCAAAGCAAAGAATGTTGGTGGAGCAGGAAGGGTACTAGCTATAGGCCACGGGGAAGCAGTTGCTGACCCGACAGTGGTGACTGGTATGTTCCTCCTCGATAACTCCTATGCATGCATTATGTTCGATAGTGGAGCGGAGCGAAGCTTCGTAAACCATAAATTTGCTCGCATGCTTAAGCAACAACCACACACACTTAAGGAACAATTCACAGTAGAAATGGCTAATGGGAAAACTGAAAGTACGAATAGCGTATACTTAGGTTGTACCCTAACTCTAGATAACCATTCATTCCCAATCGACCTCATGCCGGTCTCAATTAAAAGCTTCGACATTATCATCGGCATGGATTGGTTAAGTCTTCATCGCGCCGACATAATGTGCTTCGAGAAAGCAGTCCGTCTAAACCTCCCATCTAACGAAACTCTTATAGTCTACGGCGACAAACCTGGTGTGAATCTTCGTATAATATCAAATATTCAAGCTCAAAAGTATCTGCGTAAAGAATATCACGCATTCCTTGCTCACGTCGTCGACACGAGCCTCGAAATGAAAGAACTAAAGAACATCCCAGTAGTGAGCGACTTCCCCGACATTTTCCCAGAAGAGCTACCTGGATTACCTCCGCAACGACAGGTCGAGTTCAGAATCGACTTAGTCCCAGGAGCTACCCCAGTAGCCAAGTCGCCCTACCGCTTAGCAACAGCTGAGATGCAGGAACTCTCTGGTCAACTTAACGAACTGCTCAGCAAGGGCTTTATAAGACCGAGTTTCTCACCTTGGGGAGCACCGGTCTTGTTCGTTAAGAAGAAAGACAGATCATTCCGTATGTGTATCGACTACAGAGAACTCAACAAACTGACGGTCAAGAATCGTTACCCTCTGCCTCGCATAGATGTTCTATTTGACCAACTGCAAGGGGCGAACTATTTTTCCAAAATTGATCTGAGATCCGGATATCACCAGTTACGAGCACTAGAGGAGGATGTACCAAAGACAGCCTTCCGAACTCGTTACGGACACTACGAGTTCGTGGTGATGCCATTCGGATTGACCAATGCACCCGCAGTCTTCATGGATCTGATGAATACAGTAGGCCGACCTTACTTGGATCAGTTCGTCATCGTTTTCATTGATGACATCTTGATCTACTCCCGAAGTAAGGAAGAGCATGGTGATCACCTGCGACAAGTCCTAGGGACATTACGAAAGGAGAAACTTTATGCGAAGTTCTCGAAATGTGAATTTTGGATCCGAAGAGTCGAATTCTTAGGACACGTGGTAAGCGAAGAGGGAATCCACGTAGACCCATCCAAAATTAAAGCCACTGAGAGCTGGTCAGCACCGAAGACGCCTACTGAAATTCGTCAATTTCTAGGCCTCGCTGGCTACTACCGCAGATTCATTCAGAACTTCTCCCGAATAGCGAAAACCCTTACAACCTTGACCCAGAAAGGCGTGGCCTTTGACTGGGAAGAGAAACAAGAGAGAGCATTCCAAACACTCAAACGAGCCTTGTGCACCGCACCAATACTATCCCTCCCCAAAGGGATAGAAGACTTCGTAGTCTATTGCGATGCATCAAATCAAGGGCTCGGGTGTGTTCTGATGAAACAAGGTAAGGTCATCGCCTACGCCTCCAGACAGTTGAAGACACACAAAGTTAACTACACAACCCACGATCTCGAACTGGGAGCAGTGGTGTTTGCTCTGAAGATCTGGAGACACTACTTGTACAGAACGAAAAGCACTATTTTTACCGACCACAAGAGTTTACAACACATTTTCGATCAGAAGGAGCTCAACATGAGACAACGACGGTGGGTCGAGCTACTCAGTGACTACGAATGCGATATTCGTTATCATCTGGGTAAACCCAACGTAGTAGCAGACGCCCTAAGTCGGAAGGAATATTCTGGTCGCAAAGTCAAGTCATTGTCAATAACCATCCATTCACACTTGTCTAAGCAAATTCAGGCGGCCCAACTTGAATCCATGAAACCTGAAAATGTGACGAGTGAATCCCTTAGAGGAATGGACAAGAATTTAGAAGCCAAGGGTGACGGAGCCTTATATTTCATGAACCGGATCTGGACACCGAAACACGGTGGTTTCCGAGACTTGGTCATGACCGAGGCGCATAACACTCGGTATTCCGTCCACCCAGGTTCAGATAAGATGTATCTGGATCTTAAAAAGCTATATTGGTGGCCTAATATGAAAGCAGAGATTGCTACCTTCGTAAGTAAATGACTTACTTGCGCAAAGGTTAAGGTCGAGTACCAGAAGCCCTTTGGTTTACTGCAACAACCAGAGATTCCAGAATGGAAGTGGGAGCGGATCACTATGGATTTCATAACCAAGTTGCCCAAGACAACGAGTGGACTTGATACCATATGGGTCATCGTCGATAGATTGACCAAGTCTGCACACTTCCTGCCTATCAAAGAAACTGACAAAATGGAGAAACTTACGAGAACATACATTAGGGAAATCGTACGGCTACATGGTGTACCTATGTCCATTATCTCCGATAGAGATAGTAGGTTCACCTCAAGATTCTGGCAATCACTACAGCACTCCCTAGGAACAAGGCTGGACATGAGCACAGCCTACCATCCACAGACCGACGGACAGAGTGAGACGACCATCCAAACACTGGAAGATATGTTGCGAGCCTGTGTGATTGACTTTGGGAAGGCATGGGATACTCATTTACCCCTTGTCGAGTTTTCCTATAATAACAGTTATCACACGAGCATCAAGGCTGCTGCATTTGAAGCCCTCTACGGCCAAAAGTGCAGATCTCCTCTGTGCTGGGCTGAGGTGGGTGATACCCAACTAGCCAGGGGGCAAGCTTCTGACAGTACTCTCACCGGTCCGGAGATCATTCGGGAAACGACAGAGAAAATCATTCAGATTCGTGAACGATTGAAAGCCTCTAGAGATCGACAGAAGAGCTACAATGATAAACGAAGAAAATCTTTGGAGTTTCAGGTGGGAGACCGAGTCCTTCTCAAAGTCTCACCCTGGAAAGGCTTGATACGCTTCGGCAAGCGTGAGAAGCTTAATCCGAGGTACATAGGGCCTTTCGAGATTCTTGCAAGAGTCGGCCACGTAGCTTACAAACTCGACCTACCCAACGCACTTCGTAACGTACATTCTACCTTCCACGTATCTAACTTGAAAAAGTGTCTGTCCGACGAGACTCTTGTAATCCCACTCGACGAGATCGAGATCAAAGAGAGCCTCAACTTCGTGGAAGAACCAGTAGAGATCATGGACCGTGAGGTCAAGCAGACGAAGCAAAGTCGTATCCCTATCGTGAAGGTTCGCTGGAATGCCAAGCGAGGACCGGAATTCACTTGGGAACGCGAGGATCAGATGAAACTGAAATACCCTCATCTTTTCGCTTAATTGTTTGTAACTTCTTATTTGCTTAAATTCTAATTTCAAGACGAAATTCCTTCTAACGGGGGGATGATGTGACAACCCGAAATTTCCATTTTGTACGAACATTAACTATTCAATAGAAGCTAGTCCAGTTTCAATGAATTTCAGACTTTTCCGAATAAGTTTGTATACATTAGGGTTTACGTTTAAGGAGATATCAGGAGAGTGGATGCTCATGGGTTTGTGAAACTTGAGCATTTCAAAACTTCATAATGTTAGAGTCCAATTCCGGAATAAAAATATTTTCTGCCAAAATATTTCAGGACTATAAATAGATTTGTGAACTAAATTCATTCATTATTCACATTTCTGACTAGAGAAAATCCATTTTCTCTCTCACGGATCTTTGGGTTTTCATCCCAAATCGTGAGTACACTTCCGTAGTTGTGTTATAATGCTTGTTTTATGCTTAATAACATAAATTACTTGTCAAATATATGTGATTCCGGAGTTTACCGCCCAAGAACATTCTTGGGGAGTAAACTCCAAAATGAAGCTTAAAGGCCATCTAGTCCCATTTCCTTGTTAGGTAACTAGTTTAGGATGATATGTATGATCATTTGGGACTAGAAAACAATCAAGAACACCTAGCTTTGGGTGTTTACGGCCCAAGAGTTTCTTGGACCGTAAACACCAAATTCAAGGGCTTAAATGTGCCCTAATCACTCCTAAAGGCCTTAGACTTTAATCCTCAATTACTTCTAGCTAATTTGGGGTCTTTAACACATCAAACACACCCCTTAAAGGGAGTTTACGGCCAAGGAATACTCTTGGGCCGTAAACACCAAATAAGGGCACCAAAGTGTGCCTAGGGTCCTCCATAGCCTTAAACAAATGCCTAGAAATTATCCTACTTGTGTTTGGGACTTGAAAGAATTAAAACACCCATCCCATGAGAGTTTACGGCCGTAAACTCTAAGGGATATGGTTTTTTGGCCATAAACTCCTCAAAGGAGTGTTATATATGCCCTAAACTACCCAAAGGATTAAACCACCAAGCTAGGCTTATTCTAGAAATCATTTAGCACTTTAAAACACCTATTACCACCAAGATTGGAGTTCACGGCCGTAAACTCAAGGTTTTACGACCGTAAACTCCTTGTGTGGGGTTTATTGGGTAGTAAGCTCTTATATAAAGCCCTTTGGTACATTAAACCCCTTTAGCCTTGTCCCATAGCAACTTAGATGCAACCATTAGGACCTATAACACTTATACAAACTATTTACATGTTCCTGAGTGTCCCAACTTATTTCATTAAGTTATTATTTGGCTAATTAGTTATATGTATGCTCATTATATGATAACTAGGCTCGTGCGTATGAACAAGTGTCCGTTTGCCACCTAGCACGGTATCCGACACTACAATCCAACCCACTCACCACAAGTAAGTTCATACCCCTTTAATTAATCTTTGAAATACTTTTAAATGTTTTAAATACTTTATGGGGGAGAATACAAGTTAAATTCTTATAGTTATTGCATCAATCACATGTGATTAATAACTAGAAAACCAATGATTTTATCACTGTTCAAACTGTTTTACTTCAAAATGTTTTACAAACTCTTTTACTTATCAAATACTTTTATTTAAACTTTGTTATACTTCTTATAAATTGCATGCCCATATATGTATAGATATATAAGCAATGTTTAAAAGGCTTAGGAAGGCCATCCGCCCTATTTCCTTTTCGCGCTTGAGATGTGGTCTGGTGAGATTTCGGGTAGCCCTCCGAAGGTCGTTTCAATATTAATTATATATCAAATGTACATATATAGACATAAAAGTACTCCTTTATTCGCGCGTATCAGTACATCATCAGTAAGTTACCATCGGGGTAACACAGGATCATACTACTACAATTTCTAGATCAATGAGTCAGTTCATTCATGAGTCAATACATTACATTACTATGAGAACATATACAACTATACTAGGAAGAGAACAAATACAACTATACTAGAACAGTTCATTACATTACATATACAAGAATACATTAACAATTGTGATCCACTGTATGGGAGCATGCCTTAATTGTCATGACCTGAGTACTAGCCAGAGTCTCTTGAAGGGAGAGCATGAGTTTGCATATATATCTATACTTGATTGACTATCCTACACCTTGCTGCTAGCTACAGCAGGACCGGCAGGTCTGCGGGTGCCAAACATCATACCTTATTTTTCGACTATACGTTGTCGATGTTACCAGTCTATAGTATGGTGCAATTTATCACATAATTTCTTAATATAAATCCGGTTTAAGGTAGTTAGTACAGCAGTAGTTCCTATAATACAACACTACAGTACTACAATAATTTACCCATTACATACATCTAGTGATTATTTCACTTAAACATTAATGTACAAACTATATTTTTTTAAACGACAGTTACACTTTGGAAATTACAGACTTTTACAACAAACGAGCATACAAAACAGTTAAGCCTTGGTAGAAGGCTACTTTAATAGAAAATATGGGTTTTTCTGAGAGATTCAAACTTGTACAAACACTTTCAAACATTTACTTACATTTTACAAACTTACACTTGAGACATGTTCAACCATTTTTGGATAACAAACACCGACACTAAAATACTTATGAACTCACCAGCTTAATGCTGATAAACTCTTTCAAAATAACTTGTATTCTCAGGTCCTCAGTAGACAAGTACCGAGGCCAGCTTTTGAGAAGATGGAGCGCATTCAAGACTCATCTTAATATTTTGATTTACATTATATTTTTGGTGTCTAAAACTGTACAGAAAACGCTTGTATTAAAATTTTATATTTAATGCAATGGATGA
Organism: Lactuca sativa; assembly: GCF_002870075.4. Taxonomy (NCBI): domain Eukaryota; kingdom Viridiplantae; phylum Streptophyta; class Magnoliopsida; order Asterales; family Asteraceae; genus Lactuca; species Lactuca sativa. The sequence continues at coordinate 153,173,414 of NC_056631.2, forward strand.
TGTTGTTTGATTATTAACATTTACTGTGTTGTGATACTTTACATGACGTCCTCCACCCCAGAACGTTTCCGCCGTTCTTGGTTTTGGGGTGTGACAGTTAGAAGCAAGTGGATCTTCAAGAAGAGGATCGACATGGACATAAATATACAAACATTCAAGGCACAACTCGTCCTTAAAGGGTATACCCAAATTGAAGGCAATGAATATGAAGATACTTTCTCGCTAGTTGCCAAAATTAAATCTATTAGGATTATCATGGCCAAAGCTGCATATTACGATTATAAGATATGGAAAATGGATGTCAAAACCACTTTGCTTAATATATATCTTGAGGAAGATTTCTATATGAAATAACCTGAAGGTTTTTACGACCTAGAAAACCTAAAGAAGGTGTGCAAACTGATGAAGTCTGTTTATGGATTGAAGCAGGCATAAAGGGATTGGTATCATCATTTTGATGAGAACATCAAAAAGTTTGGTTTCTTAGAAAGCCCCAATGAACCATGTGCATACATCAAAGCAAATGGGAGAAAAATTGATTGGCTAATTTTGTATGTTGATGATATATTACTGATCAGGACAGATATCACAACATTGAAAGAAACCAAGACTTATCTTAGTAAGTCCTTTCAAACTAAAGATCTAAGGGATGCTACATACATACTAGATATTAGGATCTATAGATATAGATCACAAAGACTCATTGGTCTGAGTCAGAGTAGGTACGTTGACAAAATCATAAAACGCTTTTCAGTGGATAACTCAAAATCAGGAATTCTACCCATACTGCCTGGCATCATTCTTTCTAAGGTAGACTGACTAGTATTGATGATGAGATCAAAAGAATGAGTCGCATCCCATATGCCTCATCAATATTTTCAACTATGTATGGTATGACATGTACAAGGTGGGGTGTAGCTTATGTTATTAGTTTGACTAGTAGATATCAATCTAATCCTGGAAAAAAACATTGGATAGAAGTAAAGAAAATTCTTAAGTACTTAAGAAGGACAAAAGACATGTTTCTAGTTTATGGAGGAGTTACTAAAGAGTTTGAGGTAAGATGTTACATCATTACTGACTTCAATATTGATTGAGATAACTCGTGATCACATTCAGGCTACATGTTCACACTTAATGGAGGAGCCATTTCATGGAAAAGTTTAAATCAAGAAGTGGTTGCACTTTCTATAACAAAATCTGAGTAGATAGTTGCAACTGAGGCAACTCAACAAGTTGATTGGATGAAGAAATTCATCGGTGATCTAAATGTTGTTCCAAACATCAAAATTTTATTGAGATGTTTCGTGACAACACTGATGTTATCGTTATCGCAAGAGACCCAATGGTCACTCTAATAAGACTAGACACATTCAATGGAAATTCAGCTTCATTCATCAAGAATTGGAATTGGGAAATATGCGCGTTGAGAAGGTTCATACGGATGATAATCTAGCAGATCCATTCATAAAGCCTCTTCCTCATAACAAGTTTAAGGCCCATACAAAAGGAATCGGTCTCTGATTAGCTAGTGATTGGATTTAAATTTGTATTTTCTAATATCAAGATCTTATGAAATTTATAGCATTGATATGTAATCTCTTTTGATGTATGAGATATCTCTTTTGTGTTATATATTATTGTATTCTATGTTATCATGTAATTTAATACTTGTACTGATTATTCAAAATTATCCATAGTCAGTCACTGTTGTGGGAGAAACTATGAATTAAGACTAATATGAATCGAATAGGTTGATTTCAGGTGGTGAAATAGCAAAGTTTTGCATCCAAATTCATATATACTTGTTAGAGAACAAATATTGGATATGACACATCAATAATCACTTCATGGATCGTTATCATAAGTGAATCTTGAACACTAGTAAATATCTTTATGTCTTTCACCTTGAGATACATATTGGAGAACTCAAGTATGGGAATTGTTGTACTTTGACATGGTTAAACACTGTCTGTAACCGTGTAGTCATAAACACCATCGTTGGGTATAGGATGAACTGTGTGAGAGTGTGTATGTAGTCAAGATAGGATTTATTCCTTTTATGTGTTGAGAGTGAGACATCTAAGGCATCTTACTAGAAGTTGGATTCCAGATTAGATGATCACGTTCCATGTCTCATATCCAACATGATGTCTGTAATAAAGACAATATTGATAAACTTACCTTATACTTCAATTGTAGCTTTTGAGCTCTTGGAAATGAATGTTAATTTAAGGCACCCCTACGTATGTTGTTAGGAGCAGTAGCCGATTGCTAGACGTCAGCTACTGTGTATACCCATCTATAGAGAATCTTGTGCAAGTGGGAAATTGTTGGATCTACATGCTCAAGGATCATTTTCAAGTGATATTTCTAGTAACATATCTCCTATAGGGTCACGCCTTAATTAAGTTGGTAGTTATTAAATATTTAATAAATATCTGATTATTAATAAATAAACTCAACTCTTGTATTTAATTAGAGATAAATTATTTTTTTACAAAATAATAATAAAAGAAAGAGAAAACTAGTTTTTATATCATATGGTATGATTCATAAGTCATGTATAAAGTTTTTGGACACTTTGTTTAACAATATACTAGCTAGTAAGTTACTTTAATCACTAAAGTAACTAGCATAAAGCTTGTCTTCTTCTTCTTTTATCCAATGGACAAGAATAATCTAGAAACATGGGAGGTCATTTGTCAACATCTATTTATTTGTTCCTTGTGCTCCTTATGCTTTATATTACATTAGAATATAATATTAGGTCGGACCTTACTTGTATGTGGATACATAAGAGAGTCTTATGCATGAGTAAAACAAGTTCTTTTGTCCAAAATTCCCTCTAAAATTGTGGTTTTTTCTACACAAGAAGTTTGCTTTCTTTTAAAGTGATTTTTTGTGGTTAAAGCTTCCTTGAGTTATCTCCTTTAGTAATTACTTGTCTTAAGTTCTTAAAGGCTTAAAATATTCAAGAATACAAGGAACTAGCATTCCAAAGTGTCTTACTCTTGGTGGTGGAACTTCTAGAGAAGATCATACTATTTGATCTTTCTGTCTACATCAACGCCCCAAATTGTCCTGGTGATATGAAACCCAAATGGACCATGCTACTCTCGGGTCAAGTACATACCAATTATAGTTATGGGCTTAGACACCTAATCCAACAGTCTCCTACTTGGATAAGTCTAGTAACTATTATTACAAGTACGACTCCAAAATCCTGACTAGCAATTGTAGCTCTTAAAAGTCGTTGTCGAACTCTGACCTAGTCAATGACGCGTCCATTAGATAAGGAATCATATAATTCCTCCATTTTGGATATCATATGGACTGAGACATGGATTATAATCATTTTCTCCATCCATCTGTTGTTTCCCGATTTCCGATTTATGACAACCGACTAATTGAACAAATCAAATTAGTCCAGGCTTGGCCAAGCACTTAAGTTTGTCATCACTAAATCATCAAGGGGCCCACAGATATCGCTTATCTCCACATGGGGGCAAAAGGAATGGATAAACTTTGACCCAAATTCTTGCTTGTACTTACTCATCAAATTACACACAACAATATGTTTTATAACACCAAGTTACTAGTGTGTTTACATGTGTCAATGTACAACCGACTTGTAAATACAACTCACATGTCTATGTTTCAAGAATATAAGATATTATCATCTCACAATCACCCGTGATAAAATCCATGAAGTGATTCAGATGAGCGTGGGTTGAATCCAATACTCAAATCTTATTCCAGGAGTGCTCATGAACACTGCAACTATGTCTAAACCACCTAGACAAACTATAGAACCATTCATGACAGTCTTGCCGTAATACCTACTTCAAAAGTATGATCGATTGTGGATGGTTTGAAAAACCTAGCTATTTGGGAAGTCAAAACATGCAAAGTTAAACACAAGAATAATACTAATCCTATATGACTCCAAAACTTTTGAGTGCCATATTGATTACTCGTTATTCATTGTATAATGTTTCGTATAATCAACTTAATACTTGAATTAAAACAATAGTTTTCCCATGCTCCAATCATGCACACTATGTTTATCTATGATCCTTACTTCGTGAAATAGATCAATTGACAACATTTCAATGATGCTCATTTCACAATTACAAATCCTTACCATAAATGTAAGAATATCAAATTCTTGCCATTTACTGTAATCTGTTATATTCTAAACTTATATGTAATGATCCTCTTGTAATAACTATGCACAAAAGTCATAGAGACTTGGCAACAGACATTACAAAGTATTCCAATGGAGATCAATTCCATGGAAACGAAGTCTGAAATTCAAAGTACATTCCTCTGAACATCCTTCTTGCATTAAGTTTCTTAATCTTACACAGTTGTAAAAAATAACTTCCATTTATGGAAACATTTCCATGTTCCCGTTTTAACTATCACGTCTGAACAAGAGTTACTTCTTCTCAGAGTGTGTCAATATGGTCCATCCATTTTTATACTTCCAACTACAAGCGACCAATCATTGGAGAACCTTAGATTGTCCTTAACAGTTGTTAACCACTTTAGTCATATACTGTGCTAGTCCTTTTTCCCTCTTAATGCCCTAGGCATTTGGAAAATTAGAACACGAGAATATTATAGCATATGCAATCGATCCTCTACCTGAAGCATATGGAATACGATTCATAATGTCTAACAAAAAGACATGATACTTGATTAGCCTTTTGCTATAATATTTCTATTTGCCATGTTCTCACAATTCGAATTATGAAGAGGGATGTCATAATCATAATCAAATTTTGAGAACGCAATGAACATTTCCATATATAGAATTTTCTTATGTTGAACCATTCCAACATAACTTTCATATATATTTGACTAAATTTCATTGAAACTCAATCTAAGCTTTTAGAATTGAAATGAAGTATGAATTCATCTCCCTTAATTATAGCAAAACAACTTTTCAAACCCTGCAACTTTGCGATTTGAAACTTTTTGTTTTCTATAATTTACATTGCTAACTTGCATTAGTTACCATAATAATTATGCTACCACTAGCATAATAATTATTATCTTACTACCACAACACTTATGTTCCCACTAGCTTTGGCATGTATTCAGAAATCAGTTGGACTTTTAGAAATCAATACTTATTGACTTACATTACCGAATTTCAGATTTCTGATACGAGATGCTTCGATAAGACTTTATCTAGGCTTCTCAAACTCATACACCTTTCTTTAGATAGCTCACATGTATGTCTAAACAATTTTAGAACTTGAAACAATAAGTCTTAAATGTTTAGACCTTTTCCATTTCTCATAATTCGAACTATGAAGAGGGATGTCGTAATCATAATCGAATTTGAGAATGCAAATAACACAATTGCTATCTCCTTAAAATCTACTTAGTGAAAGCGTTTCCTCATAATCATTTTCATGAACTGGAGATAAACCTTATGACACTTAGATTTTATGGTGTATGTGTTCCTATCCATATGAATTTGTCATAACCATAATCACAAGACAAGGTTAGTAACAAATCTAAACTTATATGGACTGAACTTGTTCAATCTTAATTTCTTGTCAACTGGCAGCATAAGGGTCTGTCATTACTTCTAGGTTGTTATGCAAACAACTGAAAACTCATATAACTCACATGCATAGTCAACTTAACTAGAATGGGCACAGAAACAAGAAGATGTCAGCACGATAGGTTACAAAGCTCAAGTCGTGTGCTAGTGTTTAACAATAGGTTTACTCTTGATTAGTTCTTGAAACTTTCAAGATCTTTAAGACTCCCACTGACCTCTTGACATATAAGATTCACTTTGTCAAGGAACATTACTTGACAAACAAATATTCAAGAGTTAGTGTGGTTTCTTATCAAGACAAACACTTCACACAATTGGCCTCATTTGGTCTTTGTTTTATCCAAAATATCAGAACTTTCCAATTTCAAACGTACAAGAGTAGAATACATTTTACTCTACATTTGATAAGTGCTATAAACCTTTCTTAAGATTATGTCACTCAAGGCTCAATATTGGAGTATGACTCTAAGACTTGTTTTGGAATGAAGTATGACTCATCTTCTACATTTAACCATTTCAACAATTCACGATTCCTCTTCTTAGCTATACAAATGCACTAAGATATCCTTAGAGGACCAATTGTGACATGGTTTTCCAAAATCATTAAGATGATCATAAAACACGATACTAAAGTATTCCCCCATCTTTTCAGATTGGAGAAGCTTTTATCTTTCCGCCTAATTTGATTCTTCTCATTCGTTCTGCCATACATTGAAACTTTTCCAATGTTTCAGAATTATACTTAAACTTGTAAGCATAACCACATTTACTAAACTTTAGTAAATCATGAAGAATAGTCTTAGCGTTCTTTATGGTGGACCTGACCAACACACACCTAGTGTACCCTATCCCCTAGTCCTTCACTTGACTCACATATACATGTGAACAAGGAATCAATCTTACTTTCCCAAAGATGAAAATTCTCATTCATCACACAATACAAGTTGCATGATTCCAAGTTCCAATCCAATTGAAATTTAGGTGATGAGAATCTTTCCTTATTTGGTAAATTCTCGACACTACCACAAACGAAGGAATCAAATTCATATTGCTAACATACAAACATCAATTTTCACAAAATGCCATTGCAAGGAGATATAACAAAATAAAAACAAATTTTTATTTATTTATAAAATGCGGAAATTTTTTTCCTTACAATGTAGTTACAAATGAAAACTATGTTACTACATATTTCTAAGCAATCTATCATAACTCTTTAAGCAGCAGCTCAAAAATCTGATCATCGAACCATGCGATTGAAATCCAACTTCGCGACCAGATTCAGCATAGTCTTCCTTTAAGCTTCCTTCCCTTTGCATGATCCTACAAAACATCAAAATGCAACCTTGTCACATCATGTATTAAGAATCAACAATTAAGAACTTAATAGAGTCAGACATTAGACTTACCTGAAGCAGAGTCAAACTTTTTGATTCTACCTTCTTTCAGATCTTTCAGCTAGTCAGGGCAGCTTCGCTTCCAATGTCCCTTCAAATGGTAATAGAAGCAAATGGCTTCTTTTGCATTGGCACATGAGATAATCACAGACTTAGCCTTCCTCTTACCATTTGGTCAACCGGGCTGACTATGGCTGATCCCATTCCATTGGGGAGAGAAATCTTTTCTGAACTTCCAATGTTACCATTATCAATGTCCATGTAAATTTGAGAAGTAGATCTTCCAATCAAATTTGCTTTTCCAGTGCGCCAAATCATTACTGATTCATCAGCAACAAGCAAATAAGTAAGATCAATAAGGGCCATGTCATGGTCTGTCACATAGTAGTCCTTAATGACCTCACTATATGACTCGGGAAGTGATTGAAGAACCCAGTCAACAGCCAACTTCCTTGAAATAACAACACCCAATACTCTTAGCCTTTCAATATGTAACTTCATCTCCAAGACATGAGTACACACAGGTCTTCCATCTTGATGTTTCATTGCAAGTAGGGCTTGAGTAACCTTGAACTTGTAGGTTAGGGAGAATTATTGGAGGAGGTGGAGGAAGTGAAGTATGATTTCCATTTCCACTAATGCACGACAAATGGATTAATCTTTCACCTTGATCGCCACGTGGGATATCATCTTCAACAGGAAAGCATGTTCCAAGAAATTTGGGAAGACCATAGTTGTCTGAATTAGACATCTACAGTGGGAGAAATTCAAGTTAGTTGATTTAAGTCCTTAATATAACACCCAAAATGAAATATTAAGGATAGGACCCAACACAATATTTTTGTTACACCCAAAGTTTTGAAGACCAAGAAAGGAAATAAAACCTTAAGTTTAGGGGTCGACTCGGCGAGTCCAAGGAAGGACTCGGTGAGTCCGAGCGGGATCCGGGCCGAGGAGTAAGTGACCGACTCGGCGAGTCGGCCAAGGTGACTCGGCGAGTCTGGTCTGTGCATGGAAAACCCTAAATTCGGGAATTGGAGCCTATATAAACGTCTTAATCTTCTTCCTAGGGCTCCTTATTGCCTCTTTAGCCCTGGATACCAAACCCTAGCGGTCATATCCATTGATTTAGCCAATTATTGCCTTGAAGAGTGCATTAAGCTTGGAGAAAGAAGAAGAATCTTGAGAGTGCAAAAAGGGGGCTGTAGATCCGGGATTGGGAAGACATTTCTAAGCTTTTGGAGGTAATAAGCTAGTCCTTGGACTCCCTTGCACCTAGATCTATGTGTGTGTGTTAGGCATTCTTGGCATGAGAGTAACCATTTCGAGCTAGAAGTCCAGATCTGAGGTTGCTACCTCAGATCCATGCTTGTTTTGGTCTAGTGTCCCATAAAGTATCTGCCCTTGAGCTAATTATGGAGCCTTCTAGCCTTAAACCCTAGTTTATGGTGTATTTTGCTTAGATCTCCTTCTCTACACGTAAAGTTTGCAACTTTACGTGAGGAATAGGCTTGGGAAGGGTAGATCTATAGATTTGAGTCCCTGCATGACTCAAAAGTCCTCTGCATGTATGAAGGACCGGATGGACTCGGCGAGTCCTTTGAGTGGACTCGGCGAGTGGCTTGAAGATGAGGAGGAACTCGACGAGTGGGATGAACAGCTCGTCGAGTCGGATGAAGTTCGGCATGTACTCGGCGAGTTGGAAGAACAATTCGGCGAGTTGGATGAAGATTGCCTTGTACTCGGCGAGTCTGTTCTTGGACTCGGCGAGTCAGGTCGCGAAACCCCAAACCCTTCGAGTTGAGACTCGAAACAGTGAGTCGAATGGAGACTTGGTGAGTTTGACACGTCAGGACTCGGTAATCGGTAGACTCGGCGAGTCATGGACTGACTCGGCGAGTCGAGTCGCTAAGAGGAGGACTCTAAGCATATGAACTCGGCGAGTCAATAGGGTGACTCAGCGAGTAGGGTTGACCTGGAAGGTTGACTTTGACTAGGACTTTGACCTTGACCCGAGTTGACTTGGTTGTCTTTCGGGGTTCAGTTAGACTCAGTGTTGCTTTGACATTGGTAGCTCGGGGAGCGAGTGGAGCAGGAGCTCAGAGAGTCGTCGGTCAGCAGCCAGAGGATTATCAGCAGAGTTCGGCAGTGCGAGGTGAGTCTCCTCACTGTTTGTATGGGTCTAAGGCACCAATTCCGGCCCATTTAGAATATGCATGAAAGACCAGGGGGCGGCTCATGGCACATAGTATGTTATTATGTATGATAGGAAGACCCAGGGGTTAGCCCTAGGCAATATGCATGAAAGACCAGGGGGCGGCTCCTGGCACACAGTATGTTATTCTGGATGATAGGAAGACCCGGGGGTTAGCCCTAGGCAATATGTATGAAAGACTGGGAGGTGGCTCCTGGCGCATTGTATGCTATTACGTATGAAAGACCAGGAGGTGGCTCCTGGAGCATTGTATGCTATTATATATGAAAGTACAGGAGGTGGCTTCTGGCACACTGTATGTTGTTTAGCTAAGTAGAGTAGTATGTATAGTTGTCTTTGTGATACTTGCATAAAAGACCAGGGGGTGGCCCTTGGCACATGTTTGTAAGACCAGTGGGTGGCGCTTGGCACTTGTCTGTAAGACCCAGGGAGCGGCCCAGGCTTGACCAGGAAGACCACGTGCGGCCCGTGGCATAATGGCAAGACTATGTTTGGCACATAGCACCTTACTTGATTATGGATAAGTCGGTTATGTATGGTTCTTGGCTATGAATGGTTTGTATGGTATGTGGTATCTGGGGAACTCACTAAGCTTCGTGCTTACGGTTTCCAGTTTTGGTTTCAGGTACTACCGGTAGTGGACGATGGAGCTCGGGATGATCGCATGGCACACACCATAGATTTGTCAATCTGGGAATGTTCTACTCTGATAATGAACATGTGTTTTGAAAACTAATACTCTATTTATGTTTTGAAATGACGATTTTACATTAATTAATATTTTATTAAAAGAAATTTTTAGTCTTGAATTTTGGGACGTTACAAGTTGGTATCAGAGCCTTGGTTTGAGGGATCCGGACATGCTCTCGGGTGTGTCTGAACTCAAACTGAGGAATTGGTATAAAAGTTTTCAAATGAAAAGTCAGTTTTGTAAAAAGAGAGTTTTTGAGAAAGAAAATGGTTTTAGAAAAGCAAAAAGAATTCAGAAAGAAAAGAACTTTGAAAAGGGAAAAGAGGTGTGGTGCATGCAATCAGCCGAGCTCAAGTAAGTACCCCAAAAATACCCATACAAGTTTATGTTATGATTATCAGTTGATAGAACAGCATGCTAGATTAGGAATAAGGATCTAGGAATGATGCCTTATGTGTCTATTATATGTGTTTGAGCTACATGATAGTGCTGATTAGACAGTAGTAGGATAGACTGTTTAGGTTATGCCTGAGTTATGAGTTTGTGTTGCATGCTAGTTCAGATTTTTGCTATGTGTGTACGATTGCTTGAGTATGTTGTGGTTAGATTTTTCCCCTTGTCTGAATGCTGCTTGCTTTGTGCATTGTGGGATTTTGAGTGATGGGAGTTAGCCATTAAGTGGATACGCCACGTCACATGTGATCAGGGTTGAATAATCTCAGAGTGCTAGATTTGGCCCTATTGCGCAGCTCTCGTCTGAGTCTAACCGTTGTAGGGACGAGTCTTTTACTCGAAGGATTATCTGAGCCTCGTCACATGTGATGGTATCCAGGTGATGGCTAATTGGCATCGCGAGGAAGCCTTTAGCAGCTGAGGACTGGTTTGAGTTGAGTCAGAGGTTTCCCTAGGGTCAACCTAGGATGAGGTAGTGCTGGAAGCAGAAGTAGTAGAAAGGGACCTGGTGGAGTCGAAGCAGTTCCTGAGGAAAGTATGGATAGATGTGGAAGGTAGTATGGGCCCGTACTACTGAAAGCAAAGGATCCGTACTCGATTTGGGAAGGGCCGAGACAAGACCGGGAACCTGGTAGTGCGTGTGTTGGACCTCGCAACAGTGATCAGTATTCTGATATTGGTTGTGTTATATTTTCAGCATGGTGACGTTGCGAGAGAGACCAGTGGGCGGGTCAGGATCTGGTTCAGGATCAGGTTCGGGTGTAGGATCCGAACCAGTTGATGATGGGTTCCGCGAGTTCATCGCATCTGAGATTACGAGAGGCATCCTTGAGGCGACCCCGGTCATTTTCGGGTCGATCAAGGAGGGGATCATTGAGCTGATGGAGGATCACCTCCAAGCATTCAGGAGTGATTTGGCGTCTGGCCAGGCAAGTACGTGCACGCTGTCCTTCAAGGACTTCAGAGAGTGTGGTGCGCCGGATTTTCATGGGGTGAAGAACCCCATTGCTGCCAGGAGATGGATCGCAGACATTGAGTCTGCACAGTTGACGAGCTTCTGCCCGGATGGGTCGAAGGTCCGCTTTGCGGCGGCATGTTTGAGAGACAGAGCTAGAGATTGGTGGGAGTCAGTTGGAGACTCATTGGGAGCCTCAGTCATCGAGGCTATGACCTAGTCAGACTTCGTGACCAGGTTTAGGGCGGAGTTTGCGCCGGCAGTGGAGCTTCAGCAACTGGCCAGAGAATTCCTAGACATGAGACAGATGACAGAGTCGGTGGCGGAGATTACCGCCAAGTTTCGGGAGAGGGCGCTATTAGTTCCTCAGTATGCAGGGGATGATGAGATGTAGAGGACCCGCTATCATGACATGTTGAGAGCGGAGATTCGGGAGCATGTCAGCTTCTCGGCATGCCCGACCCTGGACTCTATGATTGCCATAGCTAGGGAAAGGGAGATCGATCTGGAGCACATTGCAAAGAGGAAGTCAGATCAGACATTCACTTTGGAGGGTCCCGGGAAGAGACCCAAGAATTCAGATCAGCGATTAGTGGGTCGGCAGGGCCAAAGTCAGTGCAGCACGTGCGGGAAACCGCACGAGGGAGTGTGTCATTCCAGGGGTTCCGGCTGCTACAAGTGTGGCAGTGATGGTCACGTCAGCAGGGACTGCCCACGGGGGGCAAGCCCATTATGTTTTCACTGCAATCAGGTGGGCCACAAGAGGACCGACTGCCCGACGATGAGGGGAGGAGCAGGGAGTGCACCTGCCCAACGACTATGAGGTTTACAGATGGGCGAGAGGGTAGTGCCTTGCAGTGACAGATGCAGAAGATCTAGATTACAGCAAGGAATGTTGCAGGTACATATCTATGACTATTTTCATTCCGATGTGAATTAGGGAAGTCGTTACCCTGGACTCAGGCGATTTTATGTATGATTTGTCTCTCTGCTTGTATTTGGATCGTATTTTGGAATTGTCATATGCCAATTGCATACCAGGAGCTATTAGTAGCTAGTGTAGGTCATCTTTCACTTCGGGTTCGAAGTGTCCAATATCATCTCGGTTACGGTTGAAAATGGTTCAGGGAGTGGTCAGCCACCATCACCAGGGTTTGATGATTCTAATCTGGGCATTCGGGATGGCTTTCGGAAGCATCAAGGAAAGTGGCTTATCACCAAGGAGTTTGTGCCCAGTTATTCGGGCTATAAGGACAGTAGTCAGAGCTTAGAGGATTTTTTTTAGCATCAAGGATGCGGGAGGTGTTCATCTAGTATTCGGTAATCATACGGTAGTTGGAGTGGGCTAGAGACGGATCGCTAGCAGGGATAGGGCGATGGTGGTGATCATGCCTTTCATGTAAGGAATGAAGGAATGGAAATCTTCGGGTTTTCGCAGGCAGTAAAGACTTAGCTGAGGCTAAGTGGGGGGAGAAACAATCAGGTTATGGGAGTAGAAGGGTTTTTGAAACTAGGTTAAGTTTCGCTCTCCTGTTAGGAAGAAAGACGGCTCAAGTGACTGTATGATTGGAGGATAGTGTAAATTGGAAGTTAGGAAAAACTTGCCAATTGTGAGACCTCATTCTCGAAATTTCTGGTCGCGGATTACATAGGAATTGGTTGGGAGTTCCATTTGGGACATGAGTACCACTTGGGAGTACTCGATTGTGCTGTATGATCAACTATGGGTTAGTCGTAGCATCCACTAGCAGCTAGTCGGTGTGGAAAGGTGTTGTCAGACTACCGGATGGCCGTAGCATTCACCAGTGGCTAAATAGTAAGAGAAGTATATTAAGACTGCGGTGTGGTCTGTAGCAATCGTATGTGAGGATGATTCGTAAGACTGCGGTGTGGCCCGTAGCATTAGATTAGACTGCGGTGTGGCCCGTAGCATTAGATTAGACTGCGGTGTGGCCCGTAGCACTGGTGTATCAAGACTACGGGGCGGCCCGTAGCTTTTGTTGGCTGGCAACATAGAAGTATTGTAAGACTACGGGGTGGCCCATAGCATTCATCGGTCCCTACTCGTTAGAGCGAATGTGTCAGGTGTATGATTTAGTGGCAGAGTGGATTGAGCGGTTATTGGTAAAGTTTCTTCGAAAGTCGCTGGGAGCGATTAGGAGTTGAGTAGGGGCTACCGACCGATGGGAGCCGGTAAACCATATATTGGTAGATTGGTAGGGACCAGGATGGTCTCAGTTCATCCGAAAGGCAGATAAGGAATAGCAGAAATTTCCAGCCAGTAGCAGTGCTGGTAAGCAGTCTATGGTGAAATTCAAATAGTTGTTCGAGGGGTGCTCGGCACCAAGTTCTGGCAGAGAGGAGTGTCAGTGATTACCGACGGTGATGACCCGACATTTCCATTTTGTACGAACACTAACTATTCAATAGAAGCTAGTCTAGTTTCAATGAACTTCAGACTTTTCCGAATAAGTTTGTGTACATTAGGGTTTACATTTAAGGAGATATCAGGAGATTGCATGCTCATGGGTTTGTGAAACTTGAGCATTTCAACACTTCATCATGTTAGAGTCCAATTCCATAATAAAATATTTTTTGCCAAAATATTTCAGGACTATAAATAGATTTCTGAACTAAATTATTCATTATTCACATTTCCAACTAGAGAAAAGCCATATTCTCTCTCACGGATCTTCGGGTTTTCATCCCAAATCGTGAGTAAACTTCTCTAGTTGTGTTATAATGTTTGTTTTATGCTTATTAACATAGATTACATGTCTATTATATGAGATCTGGGAGTTTACCTCCCAAGAACGTTCTTGCGGAGTAAACTCCAAAATGGAGCTTTAAGGCTATCTAGTCCCAATTCCTTGTTAGACAACTAGTTTAGCATAATATGTAGGATCATTTGAGGCTAGAAATCATTCAAGAACACCAGGTTTTAGGAGTTTATGGCCCAAGAATTTCTTGGACCGTAAACACCATTTTCAAGGGCAAAATGAGCCCTAATCACCCCTAAGGCTTTAGACTATTACCCTCAAATACTTGTAGCTAAAATGGGGACTAAAAAACATCAAAATCATCCCTAAAGGGGAGTTTACGGCCAAGAAATGCTCTTGGGCCGTAAACTCCAAGTAAAGGCACCAAAGTGTGCCTAAAGTCCCCTTTAGCCTTAAACAAAAGTCTAGAATTTATCCTTTGTGTGCAAGAGGATTAAAAGAATTAAAACACCCACCCCATAGGAGTTTACGGCCGTAAACTCTAGGGGATATGGTCTTTAGGCCGTAAACTCCTCAAAGGAGCATTCTAAGGCCCTAAACTACCTAAAGGATTAAACCACCAATGCTAGGCTTATTCTAGAATTCATTTAACACTTTAAAACACCCAAAACCACCAAGTCAAGAGTTCACGACCGTAAACTCAAGGGTTTACGACCGTAAACTCCAAAGGTGGGGTTTGTTGGGTGGTAAACTCATATACAAGGTCATTTGGTACATTAAACCCCTTTAGCCTTGTCCCGTAGCAACTTAGATGCAACCATTAGGACCTATAACACTTATACCAAGTGTTTGCATGTTCCTAAGTGTCCCAACTTACTTCATTAAGTTATTATTTGGCTAATTAGTTATATATATATATATATATATATATATATATATATATATATATATATATATATATATATGCTTATTATATGATAACTAGGCTCGTGCGTGTGAACAAGTCTCCGTTTGCCACCTAGCACGATATCCGACACTATAATCCAAACCACTCACCACAAGTGAGTTCATACCCCTTTAATTAACCTTTGAAATACTTTTAAATGTTTTAAATAATTTATGGGGGGAATACAAGTTCAATGTTTATAGTTATTGAAATCAATCACATGTGATGGCATTAATCACATATGATTAATAACTAGAAAACCAATGATTTTATCACTGTTCAAACTGTTTATCAAACTGCTTTACTTTGAAATGTTTTACAAACTCTTTTACGTATCAAATACTTTTATTTAAACTTTGTTATACTTCTTATAAATTGTATGCCCATATATGTATAGATATATAAGAAATGTTTAAAGGGCTTAGGAAGGCCATCCGCCCTATTTCCTTTTTCTCGATTTGGATGTGGTCTGGTGGGATTTCGGGTGACCATCTGAAGGTTGTTTGAATATTAATTATATATAAAATATACATATATAGACATAAAAGTACTTCCATATTCATGCGTACTATTCACATCACTAGTAAGTTACCATCGGGGTAACACAAGATTATACTACTACAACTTCTAGATCAATGAGTCAGTTCATTCATGAGTCTATACATTACATTACTACGAGAACATACACAACTATACTAGAAAGAGAACATATACAACTATACTAGGAGGAAAACATATACAACTATACTAGAACGAGAAACATTACACTACATATACAAGAATACGTTAACAATTGTGATCCACTGGATCGAAGCATGCCTTAAATGTCATGGCCCGAGTTGTAGCCAGAATTCTCTTGGAGGGAGAGCGTGAGTTTGCGTATAGATCTATACTGGATTGACTATCCTACACCTTGCTGCTAGCTACAGCCGGACCTGCAGGTCTGCGGGTGCCAAACGTCATTCCGTTATTACGACCATTCGTATGTCGTTGTTACCAGTCGATAGTATGGTGCGATTATCACATTATACCTTAATATAAATCCGGTTTAAGTTAGTTAGTACAATAGTAGTTCCTATAATACAAAACTACAGTAATACAATGATTTACCCATTACATATTTTTAGTGATAACCTCACTTAAACATTAATGTACAAACTATATTTGTTAAATGATAGTTACACTTGGGAAATTACACACTTTTACAACAAACAAGCATACAAAACAGTTAAGCCTTGGTAGAAGGCTACTTTAATAGAAAATATAGATTTTTCTGAGAGATTCAAACTTTTACAAACACTTACATACATTGTACATACTTATACTTGAGACACGTTCAAACGTTTTGATAACAAACACCGACACTAAAATACTTATGAACTCACCAGCTTAATGTTGATAAACTCTTTCAAAATAACTTGTATTCTCAGGTCATCAGTAGACAGGTACCGATGCCAGCCTTTGAGAAGATGGAGCGCATTCAAGACTCATCATATTATTTTGATTTACCTTATATTTTTGGTGTCTAAAACTATACAGAACACGCTTTTATTAAAATTATATATTTAATGCAATGGATGATGTTGTTTGCTTATTTACATTTACTGTGTTGTGATACTGTACATGACGTCCTCCGCCCCAGAACGTTTCCGCCGTTCTTGGTTTTGGGGTGTGACAGATTGGTATCAGAGCATTGTTTATAGTGAATCAAGTATATCAACCCATAAAAGATATACTAAACTATAAACCCATTAGGGATTAAAGCACTCTGACCCAGAGTCTATACTTTAAATATTAAAATATTTAATTAAGTATACTAGTCTGCATTCATACTAAAATCAGTGTCACAATGACAAGAACAAAAGTATTACGATTGTTAAATATCACAAGTGAGCTCGGGGATGTATGGTCAGTCCTGGGAATGGCATAGCCTGATCAACTATGCTGGTCCGAGGAGTGACTAGCATATGCCCTAGAATGGTTGTGTTGTGTTAACAAGTCTAAAAACTTACCAACAATACCACAAGAAGATCAGTAGAACTTAAACTTAAAATACTATAGGTGTATTTTGTACTACTAGTTACATGTATACTATATTCTTATACCTCTCTTCTCGCGTAGATTTAAATGGATGGATTCCATCACGGCGACCCGTACTTTCCAAATGAAGGCAATGCCGGGTGGATCGAAGAAGAGCCTGAAGATGAGCATCCAATCCCTTTGGATGATCACATCGCAAAAGGCTTTTCTGATGGATCCGACTCCGAGCCTGAAGTCAACAACCTACCGCTAGTAGGTCAAGCCCCGAACAACAACCCCCGACCAGCTTTTCCAGGTCCTACTCCCTTATGGGCAACCAACTTGAATCGCTGGAGTGACGAACAGGGTCAACCCTTACCATACTTTGGGGACCGAAGCTTTTACAACGTCAGTGAAGGTGGTTCTGCTGACCGAGCTCTGCCCGTCATTATCCACAGAATAGCTCGTAATGTTAAGCAAGGTCGAGCAGCCATCGACCGGGTCATGGAGATTGATGCCAACTCAGGTGTCAACACAGTCCGCATCCGCCGTCTTGAAGAAGACATGGAACGGACCCGGAGAACCAATGAAACCCGGCAGCAACAGCTGGCTGCCTCCCGAGCTGAAGTCTTGGAACTTCGAGCCCGTCAGAGGGCTCAGGAGCGACACCTTCAAGAGGTGTTTCATAAAGTGTCAGACCTCAGGGCTCGCCCGAGGAATTCCCATCGCCGTTAGATGATGTCTAGTACATCTCTGTCTTTTGGTTAAGGAATAGCCTTTAACATCTGTGCTCTAAGTAGCACTTGTCTGTAAAATATTCCTAACTTTCAGTACTCTAATTAGGAATCTAAGAACTGTCAAACTTTTCTGTATGGTATGATGTAAGACCTACTGATAGGTCGATTTTCCCTGAACTTATTACATCAGTAATACCAGTATTATTGACATCTATCGAATCTGTGGGAAAAATCTCTACATTTGTATTTCCTACTAATATTCCTTGTTGTGATATCAAACAATCATTGAACTGTTGGGCTATGGTTAGTTAGTCCATGTGTCACTCTCACGTTGCTTAGAAATTGATTCTTGCCATTTTCTTATCTTTATAAACTTATAGCTGAAAGATGCCTCCTCGCAAATCTCCCGGGAATAACCATGCACCTCCACCGCCTCCTCCGCCTCCGGTCATCGATACTGCAGCCCTGAATCATGCCGTAGCTGCAGCAGTGGCAACTGCCATGGCTCAGTATCACTCATCTAATGCCAGCAGCGGTGGAACCCCTGTTGAATCAATTCCGGTTGAAACCCCTGTGCGCTCGAGAAAGTGCTCCTACAAGGATTTCACCAATCGCAAGCCGAAGCCTTTCTATGGCACCGGCGGAGTCATTGCCCTCTCGCAATGGTTCGAGAAGACTGAATCAGTCTTCGAAATCTGTTCATGCCCTGCTGCGAGCAAAGTCAAATATGTCGCATGCACCTTTGAAGAAAAAGCCCTGACGTGGTGGAACGGCCACGTTAAAGCTCTAACCCTCGTCGTAGCCAACCACATGGGCTGGGAAACAATGAAAGACCTAATGATTGAGGAATACTGCCCGAGGGGCGAAGTCCAGAAATTGGAGCAGGAACTTTGGAACCTGACTATGAAGGGCACCAACGTGGTCGCTTATACTGCCCGATTCAGCGAGCTGGTGGCCCTCTGCCCCAATATGGTTCCCACTGAGGGGAAAAAGATCGAAAGGTACATATGGGGGCCAGTGCCTCCGTATCAGGGGAATGTCCTAGCATCAAACCCCGCTACCTTCGACAGTGCCAAGTGACTGGCACAGCGACTCATTGACCATGGAGTCAAAACCCCTGCAACAACAACCACCCTAGCCATCCCGGAACCCTCCAAACCCGCTGACACCAAGCGGAAGTTTTAGGATGAAAAGAAGAAGCAGCAAGCTGCCAAAAAGCATCAAATTGTGGCAGTGCATGCCGCGGTAACCCCTACTGCTCCGGGGATGCAGTATGCTGGAAGTTTGTCTAAGTGCAACAAATGCAACTTCCATCACAACGGCCCCTGCCGTGAAATGCAGTGCTCTAACTGCAACAAGAAAGGACACACCGTCCGTTTCTGTAAGTTCCCAGCACAACTGATCACCCAAGTCCCTGGCTCTGGCGCGAGCCCGACCTGCTATGGATGTGGCGAAGCAGGCCACTTTAAGAGGGACTGCCCCAAAGCAAAGAATGCTGGTGGAGCAGGGAGGGTACTAGCTATAGGCCACGGGGAAGCAGTTGCTGACCCGATAGTGGTGACTGGTACGATCCTCCTCGATAACTCCTATGCATGCATTATGTTCGATAGTGGAGCGGAGCGAAGCTTCGTAAACCATAAATTTGCTTGCATGCTTAAACAACCACCACACGCACTCAAAGAACTATTCACAGTAGAAATGGCTAATGGAAAAACTGAAAGTACGAATAGCATATACTTAGGTTGTACCCTAACTCTAGATAACCATTCATTCCCCATCGACCTCATGCCGGTCTCAATTAAAAGCTTCGACATTATCATCGGCATGGATTGGTTACGTCTTCATCGCGCCGACATCATGTGCTTCGAGAAAGCAGTCCGTCTAAACCTCCCATCTAACGAAACTCTTGTAGTCTACGGTGACAAACCTGGTGCAAGTCTTCATATTATATCAAGAATTCAACCACAGAAGTATCTGCGTAAAGAATACCATGCATTCCTTGCTCACGTCGTCGACACGAGCCTCGGAACGAAAGAACTAAAGAACATTCCAGTAGTGAGCGACTTCCCCGACATTTTCCCAGAAGAGCTACCTGGATTACCTCCACAACGACAGGTCGAGTTCAGAATCGACTTAGTCCCAGGAGCTACCCCAGTAGCCAAGTCGCCCTAACGCTTAGCACCAGCTGAGACGCAGGAACTCTCTGGTCAACTTAACGAACTGCTCAGCAAGGGCTTTATAAGGCCGAGCTTCTCACCTTGGGGAGCACCGGTTTTGTTCATTAAGAAGAAGGACGGATCATTCCGTATGTGTATTGACTACAGAGAACTCAACAAACTGACGGTCAAGAATCGTTACCCTCTGCCTCGCATAGACGATCTATTTGACCAACTTCAAGGGGAGAACTATTTTTCCAAAATTGATCTGAGATCCGGATATCACCAGTTACGAGTACTAGAGGAGGATGTGCCGAAGACAGCATTCCGAACTCGTTACGGACACTACGAGTTTGTGGTGATGCCATTCGGATTGACCAATGCGCCTGCAGTCTTCATGGATCTGATGAATACAGTAGGCCGACCTTAATTGGATCAGTTCGTCATCGTTTTCATTGATGACATCTTGATCTACTCCCGAAGTAAGGAAGAGCATGGTGATCACCTGCGACAAGTCCTAGGGACATTATGAAAGGAGAAACTTTATGTGAAGTTCTCGAAATGTGAATTTTGGATCCGAAGAGTCGAATTCTTAGGACACGTGGTAAGCGAAGAGGAAATCCACGTGGACCCATCCAAAATTAAAGCCATTGAGAAATGGTCAGCACCCAAGACGCCTACTGAAATTCGTCAATTTCTAGGTATCGCTGGCTACTACCGCAGATTCATTCAGAACTTCTCCCGAATAGCGAAACCCCTTACAACCTTGACCCAGAAAGGCATGGCCTTTGACTGGGAAGAGAAACAAGAGAGAGCGTTCCAAACGCTCAAGCGAGCCTTGTGCACCGCGCCAATACTATCCCTCCCCGAAGGGATAGAAGACTTCGTAGTCTATTGCGATGCATCGAATCAAGGGCTCGGGTGTGTTCTGATGCAGCGAGGTAAGGTCATCGCCTACGCCTCGAGACAGTTGAAGACACACGAGGTTAACTACACGACCCACGATCTTGAACTGGGAGCAGTGGTGTTCTCTCTGAAGATCTGGAGACATTACTTGTACGGAACGAAAAGCACTATCTTTACCGACCACAAGAATTTACAACACATTTTCGATCAGAAAGAGCTCAACATGAGACAACGACGGTGAGCTACTCAGTGACTACGAATGCGATATTCGTTATCATCCGGGTAAAGCCAACGTAGTAGCAGACGCCCTAAGTCGGAAAGAATATTCTGGTCGCAAAGTCAAGTCATTGTCGATAACCATCCATTCACACTTGTCTAAGCAAATTCAAGCGGCCCAACTTGAAGCCATGAAACCTGAAAATGTGACGAGTGAATCCCTTAGATTAATGGACAAGAATTTAGAAGCCAAGGGTGACGGAGCCTTATATTTCATGAACCGAATCTGTACACCGAAACACGGTGGTTTCCGAGACTTGGTCATGACCGAGGCGTACAACACTCGGTAATCCGTCCACCCAGGTTCAGATAAGATGTTTATGGATCTTAAAAAGCTATACCGGTGGCCTAATATGAAAGCAGAGATTGCTACCTTTGTAAGTAAATGCCTTACTTGCGCAAAGGTGAAGGTCGAGTACCAGAAGCCCTCTGGTTTATTGCAACAACCAGAGATTCCAGAATGGAAGTAGGAGTGGATCACTATGGATTTCATAACCAAGTTGCCCAAGACAACGGGTGGACTTGATACCATATGGGTCATCGTCGATAGATTGACCAAGTCTGCACACTTCCTGCCTATCAAAGAAACCGACAAAATGGAGAAACTTACGAGAACATACATTAAGGAAATTGTACGGCTACATGGTGTACCTATGTCCATTATCTCCGATAGAGATAGTAGGTTCACCTCAAGATTATGGCAATCACTACAACATTCCTTAGGAACAAGGCTGGACATGAGCACAGCCTACCATCCACAGACCGACGGACAGAGTGAGAGGGCCATCCAAACACTGGAAGATATGTTGCGAGCCTGCGTGATTGACTTTGGCAGGGCATGGGATATGTTTCGGAGACAGAGTCCTTCTTAAAGTCTCACCCTGGAAGGGCTTGATACGTTTCGGAAAGCGTGGGAAGCTTAATCCGAGGTACATAGGGCCTTTCGAGATTCTTGCAAGAGTCGGCCCCGTAGCTTACAAACTCGACCTACCCGACGCACTTCGTAACGTACATTCTACATTCCACGTATCTAACTTGAAAAAGTGTGTGTCCGACGAGACTCTTGTAATCCCACTCGACGAGATCGAGATCAACGAGAGCCTCAACTTCGTGGAAGAACCAGTAGAGATCATGGACCATGAGGCCAAGCAGACGAAGCAAAGTCGTATCCCTATTGTGAAGGTCCGCTGGAACGCCAAGCGAGAACCGGAATTCACTTGGGAACGCGAGGATCAGATGAAACAGAAATACCCTCATCTTTTCTCTTAATTGTTTGTAACTTCTTGTTTGCTTAAATTCTAATTTCGGGACGAAATTCCTTCTAACGGGGGGATGATGTGACAACCCAAAATTTCCATTTTGTACAAACACTAACTATTCAATAGAAGCTAGTCCAGTTTCAATGAACTTCAGACTTTTCCGAATAATTTTGTGTACATTAGTGTTTACATTTAAGGAGATATCAGGAGACTGGATGCTCATGGGTTTGTGAAACTTGAGCATTTCAACACTTCATCATGTTAGAGTCCAATTCCAGAATAAAATATTTTCTGCCAAAATATTTCAGGACTATAAATAGATTTCTGAACTAAATTATTCATTATTCACATTTCCAACTAGAGAAAAGCCATATTCTCTCTCACGGATCTTCGGGTTTTCATCCCAAACCGTGAGTACACTTCTCTAGTTGTGTTATAATGTTTGTTTTATGCTTATTAACATAGATTACATGTCTATTATATGATATCCGGGAGTTTACCGCCCAAGAACGTTCTTGGGGAGTAAACTCCAAAATGGAGCTTTAAGGCTATCTAGTCCCAATTCCTTGTTAGACAACTAGTTTAGCATAATATGTAGGATCACTTGAGGCTAGAAATCATTCAAGAACACCAAGTTTTAGGAGTTTACGGCCCAAGAATTTCTTGGACCGTAAACACCATTTTCAAGGGCAAAATGAGCCCTAATCACCCCCTAAGGCTTTAGACTATTACCCTCAAATACTTGTAGCTAAAATGGGGACTAAAACACATCAAAATCATCCCTAAAGGGGAGTTTACGGCTAACAAATGCTCTTGGGCCGTAAACTCCAAGTAAAGGCACCAAAGTGTGCCTAAAGTCCCCATTAGCCTTAAACAAAAGTCTAGAATTTATCCTTTGTGTGCAAGAGGCTTAAAAGAATTAAAACACCCACCCCATAGGAGTTTACGGCCGTAAACTCTAGGGGATATGGTCTTTAGGCTGTAAACTCCTCAAAGGATCATTCTAAGGCCCTAAACTACCTAAAGGATTACACCACCAATGCTAGGCTTATTCTAGAATTCATTTAACACTTTAAAACACCCAAAACCAACAAGTCAAGAGTTCACGGCCGTAAACTCAAGGGTTTACGACCATAAACTCCAAAGGTGGGGTTTGTTGGGTGGTAAACTCATATACAAGGTCATTTGGTACATTAAACCCCTTTAGCCTTGTCCCGTAGCAACTTAGATGCAACCATTAGGACCTATAACACGTATACCAAGTGTTTGCATGTTCCTAAGTGTCCCAACTTATTTCATTAAGTTATTATTTGGCTAATTAGATATATATATATATATATATATATATATATATATATATATATGCTTATTATATGATAACTAGGCTCGTGCGTGTGAACAAGTCTCCGTTTGCCACCTAGCACGATATCCGACACTACAATCCAAACCACTCACCACAAGTGAGTTCATACCCCTTTAATTAACCTTTGAAATACTTTTAAATGTTTTAAATAATTTATGGGGGGAATACAAGTTCAATGTTTATCGTTATTGAAATCAATCACATGTGATTGCATTAATCACATATGATTAATAACTAGAAAACCAATGATTTTATCACTGTTCAAACTGTTTATCAAACTGCTTTACTTTGAAATGTTTTACAAACTCTTTTACGTATCAAATACTTTTATTTAAACTTTGTTATACTTCTTATAAACTGTATGCCCATATATGTATAGATATATAAGAAATGTTTAAAGGGCTTAGGAAGGCCATCCGCCCTATTTCCTTTTTCTCGATTTGGATGTGGTCTGGTGGGATTTCGGGTGACCATCTGAAGGTTGTTTGAATATTAATTATATATAAAATATACATATATAGACATAAAAGTACTTCCATATTCATGCGTACTATTCACATCACTAGTAAGTTACCATCGGGGTAACACAAGATCATACTACTACAACTTCTAGATCAATGAGTCAGTTCATTCATGAGTCTATACATTACATTACTACGAGAACATACACAACTATACTAGAAAGAGAACATATACAACTATACTAGGAGGAAAACATATACAACTATACTAGAACGAGAAACATTACACTACATATACAAGAATACGTTAACAATTGTGATCCACTGGATCGAAGCATGCCTTAAATGTCATGGCCCGAGTTGTAGCCAGAATTCTCTTGGAGGGAGAGCGTGAGTTTGCGTATAGATCTATACTGGATTGACTATCCTACACCTTGCTGCTAGCTACAGCCGGACCTGCAGGTCTGCGGGTGCCAAACGTCATTCCGTTATTACGACCATTCGTATGTCGTTGTTACCAGTCGATAGTATGGTGCGATTATCACATTATACCTTAATATAAATCCGGTTTGAGGTAGTTAGTACAGCAGTAGTTCCTATAATACAAAACTACAGTACTACAATGATTTACCCATTACATATTTTTAGTGATAACCTCACTTAAACATTAATGTACAAACTATATTTGTTAAATGATAGTTACACTTGGTAAATTACACACTTTTACAACAAACGAGCATACAAAATAGTTAAGCCTTGGTAGAAGGCTACTTTAATAGAAAATATAGGTTTTTCTGAGAGATTCAGACTTTTACAAACACTTACATACATTTTACAAACTTATACTTGAGACACGTTCAAACGTTTTGATAACAAACACCGACACTAAAATACTTATGAACTCACCAGCTTAATGCTGATAAACTTTTTCAAAATAACTTGTATTCTCAGGTCATCAGTAGGCAGGTACCGATGCCAGCTTTTGAGAAGATGGAGCGCATTCAAGACTCATCATATTATTTTGATTTACCTTATATTTTTGGTGTCTAAAACTGTACAGAACACGCTTGTATTAAAATTATATATTTAATGCAATGGATGATGTTGTTTGCTTATTTACATTTACTGTGTTGTGATACTGTACATGACGTCCTCCGCCCCAGAACGTTTCCGCCGTTCTTGGTTTTGGGGTGTGACAGTGATGGAGTTGGTGAAGGATAGGACCTTCACAGTGTCAGAGGAAATAGTTGGATATGGAGCTTTGCCTTGGGAAGGCAAGGAATTTGCGCGAGGAAAGAAGGGGTGAACCCCTATAGGTTCAGTGCAGTACTCGGTGAGTACCAGAAGGATTGTCGGTTGAGTAAGTTGTGTTTCTGAGTTGTTTAGGTTCAGGTTTGACCCGAGGTTTAACCGCGAGGTTTACGTTAGTCAGAATGACCAGGTGGAAGACCAGCGAAGGTAGGCAGCTGGTGTTGGGATAATTTGTGGGTATTAAATGCGGATCGCAGGCGGTGGGCCATGGCAAACTTCGAGGACGAAGTTTAATTTAAGTGGGCGAGAGTTGTAACACCTAAAGTTTTGAAGACCAAGAAAGGAAAGAAAACCCTAAGTTTAGGGGTCGACTCGGAGAGTCCAAGGAGGGACTCGGCGAGTCTGAGCGGGATCCGGGCCGAGGAGTAAGTGACCGACTCGGCGAGTCGGCCAAGGTGACTCGGCGAGTATGGTCTGTGCGTGGAAAACCCTAAATTCGGGACTTGGAGCCTATATAAACGTCTTAATCTTCTTCCTA
Organism: Lactuca sativa; assembly: GCF_002870075.4. Lineage (NCBI taxonomy): Eukaryota > Viridiplantae > Streptophyta > Magnoliopsida > Asterales > Asteraceae > Lactuca > Lactuca sativa. Next base: position 153,199,341 of record NC_056631.2, read on the forward strand.
GGGTTCCTGACTGCCTCTTTAGCCCTTGATTACCAAACCCTAGCCGTCATATCCATTGATTGAGCCAATTATTGCCTTGAAGAGTGCATTAAGCTTGGAGAAAGAAGAAGAATCTTGAGAGTGCAAAAAGGGGGCTGTAGATCCGGGATTGGGAAGACATTTCTGAGCTTTTGGAGGTAATAAGCTAGTCCTTGGACTCCCTTGCACCTAGATGTGTGTTAGGCATTCTTGGCATGAGAGTAACCATTTCGAGCTAGAAGTCCAGATCTGAGGTTGTTACCTCAGATCCATGCTTGTTTTGGTCTAGTGTCCCATAAAGTATCTGCCCTTGAGCTGATTATGTAGCCTTCTTGCCTTAAACCCTAGTTTATGGTGTATTTTGCTTAGATCTCCTTCTCTACACGTAAAGTTTGCAACTTTACGTGAGGAATAGGCTTGGGAAGGGTAGACCTACAGATTTGAGTCCCTGCATGACTCAAAAGTCCTCTTCATGTATGAAGGACCGGATGGACTCGGCGAGTCCTTTGAGTGGACTCGGCGAGTGACTTAAAGATGAGGAGGAACTCGACGAGTGGGATGAACAGCTCGTCGAGTCGGATGAAGTTCGACATGTACTCGGCGAGTTGGAAGAACAACTCAGCGAGTTGGATGAAGATTGCCTTGTACTCAGCGAGTCAGGTCGCGAAACCCCAAACCCTTCGAGTTGAGACTCGAAACAGTGAGTCGAATGGAGACTCGGTGAGTTGGACAGGTCAGGACTCGGTAATCGGTAGACTCGGCGAGTCATGGACTGACTCGGCGAGTCGAGTCGCTAAGAGGAGGACTCTGAGCATATGAACTCGGCGAGTCAATAGGGTGACTCGGCGAGTAGGGTTGACCTGGAAGGTTGACTTTGACCAGGACTTTGACCTTGACCCGAGTTGACTTGGTTGTCTTTCGGGGGTCAGTTAGACTGAGTGTTGCTTTGACATTGGTAGCTCGGGGAGCGAGTGGAGCAGGAGCTCAGAGAGTCGTCGGTCAGCAACCAGAGGATTATCAGCAGAGTTCGGCAGTGCGAGGTGAGTCTCCTCACTGTTTGTATGGGTCTAAGGCACCAATGCCGGCCCATTTAGAATATGCATGAAAGACCAGGGGGCGGCTCCTAGCACACAGTATGTTATTATGTATGATAGGAAGACCCAGGGGTTAGCCCTAGGCAATATGCATGAAAGACCAGGGGGCGGCTCCTGGCACACAGTATGTTATTATGGATGATAGGAAGACCCGGGGGTTAGCCCTAGGCAATATGTATGAAAGACCGGGAGGTGGCTCCTGGCGCATTGTATGCTATTACGTATGAAAGACCAGGAGGTGGATCCTAGAGCATTATATGCTATTATATATGAAAGACCAGGAGGTGGCTTCTAGCACACTGTATGCTGTTTAGCTAAGTAGAGTAGTATGTATAGTTGTCTTTGTGATACTTGCATAAAAGACCAGGGGGTTGCCCTTGGCACATGTCTGTAAGACCAGTAGGTGGCCCTTGGCACTTGTCTGTAAGACCCAGGGAGCGGCCCAGGCTTGACCAGGAAGACCACGTGCGGCCCGTGGCATAATGGCAAGACTATGTTTGGCACATAGCACCTTACTTGATTATGGATAAGTCGGTTATGTATGGTTCTTGGCTATGAATGGTTTGTATGGTATGTGGTATTTGGGGAACTTACTAAGCTTCGTGCTTACGGTTTTCAGTTTTGGTTTCAGGTACTACCAGTAGTGGACGATGGAGCTCGGGATGATCGTATGGCACACACCATAGATTAGTCAGCCTGGGAATGTTTTACTCTGATAATGAACATGTGTTTTGAAAACTAATACTCTGTTTATGTTTTGAATTGACGATTTTATGTTAATTAATATTTTATTAAAAGAAATTTTTAGTCTTGAATTTTGGAACGTTACAATTTTACAATTTGGAAGAGGGATGCCGTAATGCAATTCCAAAATATTTGAAGGTTGGTAAATGATAATTTACTAATTTCCACCATGAAAAATGAAATTGATTATTAAGTTTTAAATGGATTGAAATTCCTAGATCCTTTGAGATTCATTGAATTTTTCAATGGAATGTTTAAATCTTGATTGTGCCCTTCAAGTTTGTGACCGGGATGCCGAGGATCACAAACAAGGTGTGAATAAACATGCAAATTAGCTTGGTACACCCAATGTCACAACCACCTAATCAATGTGCCAGTTAACCACATACGCTCCACTGATATATGATTAACATCAAGCTACCCTTTCCCAGGCACTGTCAGTCACATATTAGTGTGTCGGTTAACCACACACGCTCCAATAATAACTTAACAAGGTGCAAAGTGCAATTTCATGGGTTAGCACCAAATTCACATTTTTCTTAAGTAACTAAGATTGGGTATTTAATAAAAGTTTAGTTACTTTATAACTATCATTATACTTATAATGTGAATTAATGTTCTATCCTACCCGTTCGGCTAATGACCCTCCACCAGTCAAGGAAGCGGCGAGTGAGAGTGGACACCCATTAAACTGCCATTTTATAGGCAGTAACCTTATACCCCCCCCCCCCTTATAGACCGACTTCGTGAATGAGGCCTACTAACGATAAAACTGACTTGTCATATATATATATATATATATATATATATATATATATATATATATATATATATATATATAATTATTAAACTTATAATAATATGAAGTATAAGGGTAGAATTTTAACTTTTAAGACTCTAGGGTTTGGAATTAAAGTATTCAAAAGTGAGACTTTACACATTCCAAAACTTGAGGACAAGTTTTGAAACTTGTCAAGACATTTCATTTCTCTAACTTATGAGTGTAATGAGGTTTTATGAAAAAACATTTCAAGTTCCATAACTTGAGGACAACTTATAGAAAACCTTAAAACCATTTAAGATAACTTTTAAAATGAGACTTTTGAAATTCCATAACTTGAGGACAAGTTATGGAGTTCATAAAAAACATTCAGGAAAAACTTTTCATTTTCCATAACTTCAGGACAAGTTATGGAATTCATAAAAAGGCATTTAGATCGAATATTTCAATTAACACAATAATCAAATAATTTTTCTATGATCTAGATTAAATTCACAAGTCAAGATAATTCACATCAACTTTTTACAAGAAATTATTCTATCATATAAACTAATACAAATCTTGAAACTATGATAATTATCTTTTAACTGGACAAGCATGATCATTACCTTGTGAAAAAAACACATTTCATGGTTCAAAAAACAGTTTGGGGTAATGGTCCTAATCCAATTTCTAACCAAAAGTCGAAAATCTGCCCACTGGAGCACCAACTCGATGAGTACATGAACTGGACTCGTCGAGTTGGCCATTTTATGAAGGGACTCGGTGAGTCACCCAGTGGACTCGGCGAGGTCACTGGGCAGAAGGCAAAAAATTCGATTTTTTCACTTTGAAAACCAATAAAACATCAAGTATAATGGAAAACAATCCTAGTCTCTGATACCACTGAAGGGTTTTTATATACTACAACATCCTACGGTGCACATACAACCCTAAATGCTTTGGATCTATGTTTTCTCTAAATATACATGCAATATTGTTTCCAACACATTAAACCTACAACTAGCATGGAAAAGACATAATCAACATTAAAGAGAGTTATAGAATTACCTCTTTGTTGTAGCTTGTAGAAAATCTTAAGTTTAGCCTTTAAGAACTTAGTGCCCCAAGTGTTGCACCTCAAATGGAATCACAACACACCTTTGGACAAAGGATGACTTATGAGAGAATATTCTTACACTCAAATCGGCTCGTGAACTCTTAGAACATCTATTGCACAATTTTGGATGCTAAGGGGTTTCTTATATAGTGTGGCAAGATTAGGGTTAGCACCATGTAAACCCAAATGCCCATGACTCTTCATATTACGTAGGATCCATGGGTTAAAACTCCATGGATTACCATATTGGTTTAGCCCATCCTAAATAATAATTGGGCCACACTATAAGAATCATTAATTTACCAAATCAATCCCCATATATTTAATTAGTCTCTTTTGATCACAAAATTAATTTCAAATTAATTCTTACTAATTAAATCATATGATTTCATATTAATATATTAGAACTTATAATATATTAATAAATCATAAATAACCTCTTCTCAAAAGTCAATCCTATAAAACTGATAAATATATTAAAAATTTCCCATTCGTTCGTGAGGAATGGATTCTCTAAAAAAGAACAAAGTTTTCTACAAGATAAATTCTTAACTAAGGACTCCCTAAAACAAATGCACTATTTATATTACCACTCAGGACAAGAAAAAGAAAATAACAACCAACATAATCAGGTGTTGTCCCCATAAACATTGTTTCCACTCAAAATTGTTGCAGACTCACAAAAAGTAAGAAAAATAATAAAAGACTGAAATACTGGTTTGACCAATTCTTTCCGACACAACCATGAAAAGTTCACCCAATTGTCCATTTTTTCCATGTTGCTATGAATCAGTAAAGTTTGGGGCTTATAAGTTTATGGCTTTGAATATTTGAATCAATGCTGAAAAGAATTTGAATATTAAAGAAATATATGTTAATATTGAAAAGAATCGGTTTTGATATGTACCCAATGGTTAACGGACTCTAAAATATGAGAACCAAAATCGGAACCGCTTAAGGCAGTTCCACATGTTAAGGAACCAAAACCGAAACCTCCGAAGATGATTTTGGTTCCGAAACCTGCCGTTCCAAGGCAGTTTCGGTTCCGAAAGCGAATACCATGTTCCGTGCCTCACCCATATGCCTTATGTTGTTATCTTAAAGATGTTGATTATTTTGACAAACATTTGTATTATGTTGTTATTTTGTAATATTTGTCTTCTACTAATTATTCTAAAAGGTTAATAACATAAATAATTGGTTTTTACGGATTAAACTTCATATCTATTTTTTCTCCTTCATTTTTTCAAGAAAACCTTCAATTTTTCTTTCAAAAAGACTTTCAACCTTTTAATTTTTCTATAATAACCCTCAATTTTTTTCCCAAAAAAAAACACTTACATTTGATAAGTTTTTTCACGAAAAAACTGCTAAATGGACAATATAAAATAAATGAAAAAATGCAAGGCTTTTTAAGGAAAAGATAAAGTTGAGCTTCAATTAGGGAAAAACACAATTTATCAGGTATTTTATGGCATTAGTTCAATTCTGAATATATTTTGATGCACATTTAAATGATTGTCATGTTTCAAGAAAAGACTCTTCACAGCGGTTGAAACAATAGTCATATGAAATGTCTAAACTACAAAAAAAGTATTTGCTTTTACAACTACGAAATCAGAATGCATGCTTATTGCAAAAGCTAGTAATAATAATTTTAACGAGTTACACAAGAAAGTGGCATATATTAGTCTTTACCATGATAGTGTTGCAAAGAGTCGTGAGTTTTTAAAATATACTAATAAATTAAAACGATTACATTAGGGATAAAATTTAGAACCGAAAAATCGGACCGGAACCAGAATCGAACAGGAATATATAGAACCAGTTTCGGTTTCGGATTTACAAATTGGCTTTATCCGGGTTCCAGGTAATCAGGATTTAGGTCGACCGGGTCCGGGTAAACCGAGTCTAAAAACTGGAACCGGTATTAGGAACCGGAACCACTTTTATGGCCAGAACCGGTTTTTGTGAAACGTTTAAAGGATGCATATCTCATTCATTTCAACTCCGATTGACATGCAGGTTTTTCCAACATGTAGTTTAGGATTTGTACATGATTTTAGACTATAAATTTGCCATTTTTAGTTTTATATTCATTGACTTACAGTCCCCCAAAGTCGAGATATCAAAGCTGAAAGTTTTTAGGTTTTCAAGTTGTTTGTATTCGGTAAAAGTTTTAAAACATGAATATCTAATTCGAATGAAGTTGGATTGACTTGTGGTTTTTTTCAACTTGTAGTTTACAGTTTGTACATGATTTTTTACTATAATTTTGTCTTTTTTTGGTTTAATATTCAATGATCTACAGTCCTCCGAAGTCGGGATATTAAAACTGAAAATTTTCAACTTTTCAGCTATTTGTTTTTGTACTGTGTATTCTATGAAAATGTTAACATATGCATATCCCATTCGTTTAAAATTGGATTGACATGCGGTTTTTCTTGAGTGTATTTTGGAGTTTGTACATGATTTTAGACTACAATTTTGTTGATTTTGGTTTCATATTCAATGAGTTACAGTCCCCCAAAGTCAGGATATCAATATGAAAATTTTCAAAGTTCAACCCACTATATAGTAAGTAAATACCAAAAATTCCGGTTTTTACGGGTTTTCCGGTTTTAAACTCACTTTATCCGGTTCCAACCTACCCACTTTGATGTTTCCGTATTTTTCGGTTCTAGACCCACTTATCTGGTACTGTACCCGGAATTGGTTCCTATACACCGGTCCGGTTTCCGGTTTTACAAAATCTCGTTAACTGATTCTAGGTTTTCCGGATCCAGGTTCGGGTTCATCCGGTCCGGGTTTGGACCCACTTTCATCCCTAGATTACATTACATTTCCAAAACATTTTTTATAAAAGAACAAGATTATTATATCACACTTTAATAACATTTATAAAAAGAAAGTAAATACTCACACATTTATAATACAATTCACAAAAAGAAAATAATTATATGAAAAGTTATCTACGTAAAGTAATCAAACAGAATATTTATGGAAAGTAAAGAAAGCAATTAGTCACATTTATAAGACATTATATATTAAGAAAATAACAATATGAAAGTTATTTATGTAAAGTAATCAAATAGATCTATGAAAGGAAAATAAAGATAATAAATAAACGTGAATTGTATATATGTGGAGGAGGTGGCAATGCAATGCATGTCGATCAAAAAAAAAGGAAAAATGAAAAAAGAAAATGCAAATATTGTGCTGTCGACAAACATTATACGTTACATGGGTCGGTCCGTCATCGAGGTTTGAACAGTGTACACGTCTTCCACGCGCCTAAAAGTGGATTAATGTTTTTAGTTATTTTCTATTTTATTGTTTTTAATTTTTAATAATTTCTTTAGTTCATTTAAGTTTTAAAGAGTATTAATTGAATATAAAAATATGTATATATAATTCAATAAAAGATATATAAGCGCGTAAGTTGACGTGTCTATAGGCGCGTGGGAATAGTGAGTGGGCATCAATGACAGATCGATGGGCTCTTTTTACTTTATTGGGCTGGTACCTGGGTGGTGGGTGGCATGTGGGCCGGATCCGGACGTGAAGGAGAAGATTTTAATTTTAATTTTAATTTTAATAAGTAAATAAAACACCCAACCAGAATTTTTTTCATAAAAAAATAAAATAATTTTATTAAATAATTATATTAGATGTGAGATTTATATATTACATGAGTTTATTTAAAAAGAAATTTGAATATTAAATTCTAAATATTTGAGAAGTTTGAATTTATAAGGAAAAAAATAAGAAAAATATTGACTTATTAAAATTAAAGTGTTTTTATTTTAAATTTAAACAAATAATTTAGATAAATAAACAAAAGAAATAACCAGGTTTTAATTTAATAATTTTAAAACTAAAAAGAAAATATATTAATAAATTTGATACTTATTTATTATTACATCTAACTACCATGTCAAACTTAATAAAATGAAAAATCCATAAATAACATCTAAAATAAAAATTAATTTAAAATAACCATAAAATAAGATGTGACAATATAAATAAAACTGTGACATGTAACCAAAAAAATTATTTATTAAAGAAGATTTATTTATTTCAAACTAAAAAAGAAAATAAAAATCGAAAACGTAAGAAATAAACTTTTGACACCATAATTTTCGTGGAGGAAGGAGGGACTGTGATCACAGAATATGACACGTGTCCTACTCAACCCCTTTCATCTTACAGGCTATAAATTGTCACCAAAGCCTAACTTTCTAAACATCACTAACATTCACATCGGACTCGAAATCGGAATCCAAATCCAAATCGAAGTTGAAATCAAAAGAGCAAGAGAAAGAAGATGGGTACAGCAACCTTTATTGACATAATTCTCGCAATCATCCTTCCTCCCCTTGGTGTGTTCTTCAAGTTCGGGTGTCAGGTAAACCCTAATCGCTCTCACTCGATTACTGTTTCTTAACAAGTAATTCGTCTATTTTTCTTTCTTCTGTATGCATATCGGTTGATCTAAGATAGAATTCTAGGTGAAATTTCGAAATTGTTGATGTTTAGTTCATTACTTTTCGAGGAATTAAAGTATTGAAGAAGCGAAATCTATGTATGCTGATTGTTGATTGTTGATTGCAGGTGGAGTTTTGGATATGTGTGTTGTTGACTTTGTTTGGATGGATCCCTGGGATTATTTATGCAATTTATGCCATCACCAAGTGATTTTTATGGTAAGTAAGAGTTCTGTTTGGTATAATTGTATATCATGCATTTTTTATTCTTTAAACAAAGTAATAAGCAATGAAAATATATATTTATTACTAATTTTTTAACTTCGAGAAAGATGTCGGTTGTTATTGTTCACAAGTGTAACCAAATTCTATTGTTACTTTTTAAAATCCATAAATATCAACGATATTAGTTTAATAGTTTAAGAAACAAAAAAGAAAAAGCTTATCTAACCAAATCCATAAATATCAACGATATTAGTTTAATACTTTAAGAAAGAGAAAAGAAAAAGCTTTTATGTAAGGTTCACTAACTTCTTTTCGGATAATATCTAAATAGTTTCAGCTGTTCCAAAAAAAATATCTAAATAGTTCCAAAAGTATAAACAAAAAAAATTGAAAAAAAAAACATAACACGTGGGCTGATTTTCTCTAGTATTTATTCAAATGAGAATTTTATTGTGATTATTGGAGCATAAAATGGTGATGGAACATTAAAAAGCAAGAAAGATTCTAATTATGTTGTTTTTTTTTCTTTAGGTTGTTGGCATCGGATCGGTTCTTATCAGATAGAACACCCATATTCTTGTCTCACTTGTTGTTTTCCTTTTGATTTTTTTAGTTTCTAATTGATGTGTCGTAATTTTTTTTTCTACATTTGTTTTGGTTTCAGTATCCGATTTGGATACAGTTGTGTGTTGTCCTTGAATGTTGATGTAAATTAGATCAATACATATTATTATGTTACATATTATCAATCATATGTTATATATATATATATATATATATATATATATATATATATATATATATATATATATATATATATATATATATATATATATATATATATATGATGATGTGGATAAGATTTAATTAAATGAATTATATATGACTCTTTGGTTTAACGTGCTCTAAAATGTGGTCTTGAAGAATAGATGATCAAACTACTCAATGCCAAGACCACAAATCGGAAATAAAATTGAAGGTGTATCCACCATAACCAAATAGCTTGTTTAAGGCTATTAAATTTGTTCGTCAATTGAATAGCAGCACCCTCGTCATCGAGCTCAAGATAAATTATTCCAATAAGAATTAACAATCTGATTAAACTCTGGTTCGTTTGTTGATCCTGGAGGAAAAAAGTAAAAGGTCTCATCAATAATCCAATACGACATTTGATTAAAAAGACACCAAGTCTAGCTTGCTTTTCTTACTGCAATTCGATACAAAACGTTCATCTAGATACAAATGCGATCTAGCTTGCGTTTCTTACTACAATTGGAACTAACACGAGTAAGAGAAAATGCACCCATAACAACTTCAAAGAGATCATTTACAACAATAAATTTGTTAAAATCATTCGCCGCCTCACTTCGAATCGTATTAAAGTCACCAAACAACAAATCCGAACCTTTATTGTTGCTGATAAACATTTGAATGTAGTCACAAACCATCTTTTTCTACAACTCCTGGGATGCACATGTTGTAACACCCATAAGATAGGGCTGGATGATTAAACAATAATAGGATAATTATTCGTCATGACGATAAATAGATTTTTCAATGCAATATTATTTAGGGGAAATGATCTAAGCGAAAATCAAATAGTTGTTCAACCGAGAGTATGCATATAGAGAACATCCAAATCTGACTTCATGAGAGGAAGTTATGATTTTTCGAAGTATCCAACGCAACTGTGTTAGCACAGAAACCGAAATTCAAATCGGTCGATCGTTATGAAAAACATTCTAAACGAGCATCGAAGATCTCATTAATAGGTATCTATTGATATAAAGACAATCGAGAATGGATATCGTATACAAGAATTATGATTTTTATACGGATTTTAACAATCTAAGTCTATTAAAAATATAAATTTAAAAATAAAGAGAGAATTAGTTGATGGATTCTAAATGAAAATTGTAGATCTCATTGATAGCTACGCGTATTAAGAAGAAATGATTTTTTGAAAAATCAAAATTTTGCACGCGCGCGAGGGACACAATGCTCAACAGGCTGCCGAGATGGTGTTGTGGACGAATCTGGACCTTATGGCGGCAAGAGGCAGGATCAATGTCTCTTGAATTGTGCGATGCACATCTTGTCGATACATGGTACACACTTATCCAACTATAAATACCCCTCAAATTCCTTCATTTCTCAACCCATACTCTCTTATCTCTCTCTGAAAACTCTCTAGTTCCTGACCACTTTAGCGACGCCCTACGGCGTCAGATAACTAGAGAATAGAAGTTCCCGTGTCACAGTTCAGTCTGCACAATTCCCCGTTTTCATTAAAATACTTTATAAGTTAAGTTGCACTTACTCTGCTTTAAGTGTAACTTGTAATTATACTCATAGTTATTATTATGAACCTATAATTAAGATTTATTAGTAATTTCAAACTCATTATATTGATTGATCTACTAACGAGGATGATGTATAGGCTAGATTTAGCGAGGTGTACATTTAAAGTGGGATTTCCAAACATTATATACCAAACGGACCGTACTTTCGATATGATCCTACATGGTTATTCCTTACTTGATAGATATTGTTGTAAACATTCAGATTACTGAGGAATCTATACTATCATTAGTCACATGAATATAATACCAAGACTTCAGTGATATGAACTTAGGTCATGTCATAGGAAAAGCTAAAGTACTAAGGCGAAGTTATGCCCAAATTGCGAGGCATCCTCTTTTATCAATTGAGTGCATAGTTACTTTCATCTTACAAATAGACATGAACTATTTAGATAATTGAATGCTATATATGCTTATGTGCAAAGATGTTATGTTTTAGGTGAAATATTATAAAGATAAATTTTATATGACTTATGTTGTATATATATTTTCATGAATATAATACATAGGGTAATTAAGGGTAATGATTAGAATTATAAGATGTCATCGTATGATGAAAGTTAAGATACCATAGTATGATGAGAGATGAAACTGATAAGATGCCATATTGGATCGAATGTATGTAGTGAGGAGTCGAAAGTAGTCAGAGTCTGTAAGGTGTCGAAAGTAATGTAGTTTCGACAATCTATCTATATACAAGGTATCTTAGTTTCGACATTTAAATGTCTAATCCTTGTATCTTTTTGTGAGTCGGTTGTACCCTATAAATAGGCTAAGTACATAGAGTAGAGGAACGAACGAACTAAGTGTTATTTGGATTTTGTACTCTCATTTTCTTGTGTACTCTTTAGACGTAATAGATCCAAAACATATCATATTTAGATGTTGTGTCTTCTTACAACTTTTATTGATTGAATCATGTTCTTAATCAATCTCTAACTTGCATCAATTGGTATCAGAGTGGGATTCACTCAATCAACTGAAGTTTATCGTATTTTTTTTCAATTGCTCGTTCCAATTCAAAATATTCTACAAATTGAATCATGAAATTGGTGTTAATTGATTGTATTGAATTGATTCTACACTCTGATTTCTGATCAATCTCTGATTGATTTCCTTCTTAGATTTCTATTTGAATCAAAAATTCTCTTTCTTCGAAGTCCATACAACAATGGCAAATTTCAATATGAACACCATGTCTAATTTCTCTCACTTGCTCGGATCATCAAAAAAGATTCTGATGTTGATTCCAGAATATTATGAACAATGTTCTGGGAGGATGGAGGATTATCTGAATGGGAGTGATGAAGATCTGATGATATCGATCAAAAGATGAGAGCTTTTTCAGGCAATGTTAGTCGATGTTGGTACGACTGCAAGTTCTGATAGCATGATCACATGAAGATCCATGATGAAGGAAACTGACAAGAAATGTATGTGTGAATTACGTGGTGCTCTTCCACCAATAGTATGCAATTACGTTCGAGGATGAAAAACTACAAAGAAAATATGGGATACACTCAAGGAGAAATATCATGGAAATGAGAAGACAAAGACGAGTCCAGTCAAACAATGTGTGCGAGAGTTGGGAGAATTCAAGCAGAAGAAAATAGAATCAATGGAATCATACTATGATCGATTGAATAAATTGATCTTCAAGTGTTCTCACTTTGGAGTGACACATTTATCACTAGATTTTAATCTCACCTTTCTCATGGGTTTAAGATAGGAATGGAGAAATATCAGTTTGATGATCAAGACATAATAAAGCTTTGATGGTTTCTTACTTGCAAATCTATACAATGTCTTGAAAGCATACGAAAGTGAAATCAATGATATTGCTAAAGAAAGTAAATTGAATCTGGGAGGACCGCTGGCTTTGGTGTCGAAAGTTGTTGCAAAGGAATTTGATGTCAAATATGATGAACAAGCCAAAAATGGTGAAGAAGGTTTCTTGTTTAACTCCAATGATGAAGTTGTCGCATACTACTCAAATAACAAAGTAAAGAAATTATTTGAAAATCATTTTAATCCAAAATTGCATAATAGCAATGAGGTTAAAGGAAACATGTCATCTTGAAAAAGTGTGAAGGATGACTTGAAAGTAGAGAAGAAGGATGTTAAGGGTTCATATGAGAAGAAGAAGGAGTTGAAACTGAAAGGAGACTGAGGTTACGACTGTAATTAATGCAAAGGGTCAAATCATTTGGCAGAGGATTGCATGCTGAGGAAGAAAGAAGAGAAAAATGAGAGATTCAAAGACGAAACCTATTACGTGGAGAGGCTTGAAGAAATTCATTCACAAACAAAGAACCTTTCGTTAGTTGATAAAGTAAATGATGAGGAAGATGAAACTTATTAGAACTAGTCTTCAGGATCGGATGATGATGAGATGTGTCATCCAACTCATGGGGAATGTATGCAAAAATGGAAGAGGGTGAAGATGAGAAAGATGTTTAAGATGAGAATGATGAAAAATATGAGATTACTAGAAGGTGTTTTGTGTCGCCAAACTCAACTAAATCACCAATGACAGCAAATGTACGTGATCTTCTTAACTCATTTAAAATTCCTTCATTTTTTTATCATGATGTTTTGTTTATGTTTGATAATATGTGTGCTTATCTTAATGACATGTTAATCTCCATGAGTAGTGAAGCAGAAAAGTCCAAATCCCAATTATATGAAGCTAGAAATAGACTCGAAGAAAAGAAGGGATTAAGGGAATCTCTTGATCTAAGAATAACAAATCTTTTAATAGATAGAGGCTCATTTAGAATGGACAGTACGATGCTTGTTAAACAAAGGAACATATATTGTTATTTAGTTAAACCTATGTATGGTAAATTAACAGAATTTTATCATTCAACTGACATATGCGATGAACATCATTGGAAATTGCTTCCTTTTCTTTCGTTTAAAAGAGAACAAATAGAAGAAACATCATATGACTATGAGAGTAATGTAGTTGAATATGATAAATTTCCAGATGATTCTTATGCATATGCTATTGTAAATATAAATGAATATTTGAATGTGTAACGACCAAATTTTCAAAAGAAAATTTTCATTTTTGATTAACCAACATACTTTCCACAAACCATGAAATCGAAAATACATTTGTTTTCAAAATTCATATCAAATACAATTTTATTTCAAATCATCAGAGGTTCCCATAAAAATGCATGTGAGAGAGTGCATGCCGCGCCATCAAACCTTGTCCTTGCCCTTGGGCTCAGATGTACCTGAAAAAAATCTACAAACTGTAAGCTAATGCTTAGTGAGTCCCCTATAGAATACCCCACACACAATCCACATAACATATATCATATTAGTTATAGAAGCTACATATATCACATAAGCCATGCATACAACATATAAGGAAGTCATGGAAACCCTCCAGGGTCTTACACCTAGTGCCACTGGAACCCCCACGTGGTCTTAACTACCTATAATGGGAACCCCCACATGGTCTTCCTGCCATGTAAACCCCCACATGGTCTTCACTACCAAGAAAATATCATACAAACTCATCATGCAAATATACTATGCCATGGAAATCCTCCAAGGTCTTATACCATATGCCAAGGGAACCCCTTGGGGTCTTCCATTCAAATGTCATACTAACACAATGCATAATCGATCATCAATCCACATATCATAAAATGGGCCGGCCTTGGTGCCTTAGACCCATTGGTATGGTGAGTAGACTCACCTTTGTCTGCTGAATCCGAAAGTTGTTCTCCTAACAGTCTGTAACCACCTGTGATGAACAAATAACATTACCCAAGGGTCGGACTGAATACAATCCAAATGAAGAACCCAAACCCAATTCCTTTTACTGTGGCCCAAAAAGTCTTCATTTGCTAATGGGCCCAAAGTCCATGTCCAAAATCATTAATGGGCCTCATAGCCCAATGAACCTCAACCATAGTATCCATGGCTCAAAACAGATAAGTTGGCCCACTAACTCTAAAACATTTCCAGGCCCAATGACAAATTAAGGCCCAAAAGCTTACAAGCTCAAAACAAGTCTGAGTCCATCTACTGTGTGTACGCCTTGCGTACCACCCTGGTACGCGCAGCGTACTGAGTCCCCGAGCTGTACGCACGACATACTCTATCTTATGTCTAACGCACAAACAGATTAAGCACTTTCTTCCATTAAGTGTGTAATAATCGATGTTCTAACATCCAATATCAGATCTGAGCTCATTAAGACGTCCTAGGGCATAAAGTTGGCAACTTTATGCCCTTGCATGTTATATGGGATTTAAAAACTTCATTCTCACATTAGGACTTCATAGGAAGCTTCAAACTCATGCATGGAGTCTAGATACTCTACAAGGTAGCACCTTTATGCATCTAGCATGCTCACAAAGTCAATATCTAACCATTTTAGCCTCTGGAGTTGCTCAACTCTCAAGAGAAGGTCTAAAACCAACTAAAGGGGAAAAAACTAGAAAACCCTAGCTAGATCTAAACAATAAGATGGCAAGATCAAATCTTTACACCTCCAGAAGCTCTTCAAGGTGATCTAGATGCAGATTCTTGAAGCCCAATGTCACTCCAAGCTTGCCTAACAACTCCTTCTTCTTGAATGAACACTAAAATGGCCACAAATACACTCCTTAAGCTCAAAACACTCTCATAAGGTATCTCTGGTGTAGAAGGGCAAAATAAGACTAGGGAGGTTGACTAGGGTTTAGTCCAAGAGGCTTAAGGGTGTTTAAATATGTGTCAAGTTCGAGAATTGGGATTTTGGCCCTCTGTTGCGTACGCCCATGCGTACGCGACCACCTTCCGAGATCATGCATCCTTAGTACACTAAGCGTACTCTTAGAGTACGCCCCGCATACTAAGGGACCTTTTATGCCATCATTTCCTTTTCAAGGGTCTAAAGAGTAATACCTGAATTGGAGTGTTACAGAATGTTGATGATCTTGTGAAAAATTGTGAATGAAACCTTAACCAAAAATGAACAAGTCAAGATTTTGAACGTGACTGAGAAGTCGACACTTGGTTCTCAACAAAATTTTGCTGATATCGAAGATAATTCTGGCAATAACAGTGAAATTAAGGTAGAGGAATGTGTCGATTGCTCATGATTGTCTGCCATTAATGTCAATTGCATGGCTAAAGAAAAAGAATGTAATGATTTAATGTCAAAAGTAAACAATGATCAACCTTCGACATCCAATATATGTGATTCTCATGATACTGTTGTAGTTGAGGACTATGTGAGTGATGAGGATGAAGTTTCGAATGAGAAACCAATCCCAATACTTTTTTTAGATCAAGTCTCGGAAGATTCAGAGGAGTAAACAAAAGTTTTGAAAGAAAAAGGAAAACATTATCTTGAATCAAATACAGTGATATATCCTAGGTTCAAGGATACAGAAAATGTTGTGTTTCCAAATCAAGTCTTTGTTACTATGGAAATGGTGATAAAGTAACTCCTGAATTGAAAAAGTTGGTAAATGAAGACAATAAGAGTGTGACGAAAGAAGGATTCTATTCGAATCATAACACGGTAAAAAATGCTTTGAACGAAAATTCGAAAACTTTTCAATAACAAAATAAACCAAAACCTGTTTGGACTGTGAAAACAGAAAAATTAGTTGTCAATAATAAAAACAAAGAAAAAAACTATTGATTCTTTACCTAATGATCCAAAAAATCAAAGGGTGAAAACACAAACTTTCAAAAGCAGAGTAGAAAATATGGCTTCTGAGGAAGGAATTTGGAAATCAAAAGCACAAAATAAAGCCTACTGGAAAAATGAAAAAGTTTTTCACAAACAAAAGGTTTTTATACAAAAATCTTTTGAAATATGCAAGACGTTTTCACAAAATGCAAAAAAAAATTCAAAATAAACAATTTCAGAAGCAAAATAATTTTCAAAGGAGTTAAAACTTTGTTAAAGATAACCTTCGACAAAATGGTTCACAAAGAAATGCTACAAATTATAAAAAAAAAAATGAGTTTTGGTCAAAATCATGGACAAAGGAAGTTTGTTCAAAATGATGAACAAATGAGTTTTGGTCAAAATCATGGAAAAAGGAGTTTTGCTCAAAATTATAAAAAAAGAGGTCTTGATCAAAATCAAAAAGTTTTTCAACAAAATGGTGTTGGTTATCAAAACCAATATCAAATCATTCACAAAGATCATTTCCTAAAAGACAAATTGAGAAATTGGAAGTTAATGGAAGGAAGAGTGAGCCTTTTAAACATAAAAAGCCAAATTTTCCAAATCTTGATTCGACATAGAATATGAAAGCTTCATTCACAAAAGTTAAAAGTGATGTGAAGAACATCAATCATTGGCTTGAAGGAAAAGGAAAACAGTATCACTGACGAAAGTATTCTCATGAGCAAATAAAAAATGCTTGTGAGAAGTACTTGAATGATTTGATGAATGGAATCACTTCATCTTAGGAGTCTACACCGACGGTGCAAAAGTTGAACAAAATTCTAAAGGAGAAAATTGATGCTTATCAGAAAAAGGATGGAAAAGTGAAAATCAATGTTGAACCATCCTTATTGCATGATTATATTTTGATGCCTAAAGCCAGTGGAATTGACTTAACTGACAGTTTTAAATCGAAAGTTTGTAATTGGGTCTTAGGTTTTTCATTGAATAATATGTTTCAAACTAATGTTCAAGGACCCAAAAGGTCTTGGGAACCTATATTTTTCTAACTGATCATAGGTACTATGTGACGAGTAATATGATGAAAATTGGTATATCGATAGTGGATGCTCGGGTCACATGACTAGGAGGAAAGAAAATTTGAGACTTTTGAAAGTTGGAGAACGCTGGAGTTGTCAAGTTTGGAAACAAACAAAAATGTAAAGCCAAACGTTATGGGAAAGTGACGAATGGGAAATTCACCATGAATTGATTTTCTTTTGTAGAAGATTTAAGCACAATCTGATTAGTGTTTTGCAACTAGTTATTGGAACATGTAATCAAGTTCTTTTTGATGATGAATGAAGTATAATCTCCAACAAGGAAACGAAGAAGATTCTACTAAAGTTGAAACGAGAGGGAGACATGTTCACTGTTGACATGAAACCAATTATGGGCATTCCCTTAGTGTGTTTGCTATCGAAAGCATCTTCAGATATAAGCTGGTTATGAAATAAACGTCTGTCTCATCCCAACTTTAAAAATCTGAACAAGCCCTGTTTGCTGATGATTCTACGACATAATCATCTTAAAGGAGAGATAATTATAAGGACCCAAGATAGGGCTAGATGATTAAAGAATAACAGGATACTTTTTTTTGTCACGGTGATAGAGAACATCCAAATTTGACTTTATAAGAGGAAGTTATGATTTTCTGAAGTATTCAACGCAGCTATGTTAGCACAAAAAGTGAAATTAAAATCAGTCGATTGTTAGGAAAACAATTTAAACGAGAGTCGAAGATCTCTTGAATACCTAATCATCGATATAGAAATAGTCAAGAATGGATATCGTATGGAAGAATTATGATTTTTATATAGAATTTAATAGTCTAAGCTTGTTAAAAATATAACTTTTAAAATAAGGTGAGAACTAGCCGACGGAGTCTAAATGAAAATTGTAGATCTCGTCAATAATTACCCGTGAATATAAAAAATGTACAATAAATGCCGTATGAAGAAGATATGAGTTTTTAAAAAATCAAAACTTCTCACGCGTGCACACGAGGGGCACGACGTGCAATAGGCTACCAACATGGTGCGTGGACGAATTTGGACCTGATACGTGACAGCAAAGGGCAGGATCAATGCCTCTCTAATTGTGCAACGTGCATATTGTTGGCATGCGGCTCACACATATCCAACTATAAATACCCCTCGAATTACTTCATTTCTCATCCCACACTCTCTTATCTCTCTGTGAAAACTCTATAGTTCTCAACCACTTTAGTGAGCCCCCAAGGCTTCAAAAAACCGGAAAATAGAAGCTCTAGGGACAGATTTCAGTCCGCCTAGTTCCTGATTTTCATTAAAATACTTTGTAAGTCAAGCTGCACTTACCGTGATTTAAGTATATCTTGTAATTATATTCATCGTTGTTATTATGAACCTATAATTAATATTTATCAGTAATTCAAAGTCATTATATTGATTGATCTAGTTACGGGGATGATGTCTAGGCTAGATTTAGAGAGGTGTTTAAAGTGGGATTTCCAACCAGTATACTCTATATACCAAACGGACCCTACCTCCGATATGATCTTACCTAGTTATTCCTTACTTGATTAATTGATTTAGACATTGGGATTTGTGAGGAATCAAGACTATCATTAGTCATAATGAATATAAGACTAAGACTTAAGTGATATGAACCTAGTTCACATCAAAGGAAATTCTAAAGCAATAAGTTAAATTTTTGCACAAATTCTGAGGCATCCACTTTTATCAAGTGTGTGCATAGTTACTTTCATCTTACACATAGATATAAAGTATTTAGATAATTGAATTCTATATGTGCTTATGTTCAAAGATGTTATGGGTTAGATGAAATATTATAAAGATAAATTTTATAGGGCATATGTCATATATGTATTTTCAGGAATATAATACATAGTGTAATGAAGGGAAATGAAAGACTAGCATGATAAGATACCATCGTATGATGAAAGTTAAGATACCATAATATGATGAGAGATGAAACTGATAAAGTGTCATAGTAAAATGAATGATAATAATGACAATAGGATGTGACGAATTTAATAGTACTAGTGTACTAACGATGTAGAAATGGTACTAAGCGTACTAACGATTTAGAAATGGTACTAGTGTACCAACGATGTAGGAATGTTAGTAGCTTAATAATGATGTAGTCATCTAATAGAGTATAGGTGATGATTATAGACTATATATGATAGTCCCATCGAACACATACAGGTTTATAACCTATATGTGATGGACTTTGTGCCCATTTGATGTACTTTACTTCCTACTGACACATTTTGCAGAGAAATCCCTAAAATAGTACTGTCACCAAAGATGATTAAGATGATCCTTAAGAATGAATAAAGAAGAAAACTAGGATGGGTAATCGGGTCAATTGTTTGATAATTAAACATATTAACTACATTATTGTGGTTTGAAAACCCTATGTACGCACCAGGTTCCCCAACTTGATCCACTCATCATCTGTGTATCACATGTATCGATTCAAAGGTATTTGGTATTTTGATCTGATGAGAAATTAAACGAAATGTAGGCTAATAGATGATGTAAGACAAGTAAAGGTTACGTTTATGCTTATGTTTCTTGTATTTGTTATGACATCCCAAGATTTTATAAATCAGTGAAAAAAATTTCTTCGGAAATACTTTTATGGAACAAATTTTGCATTTATAAATAAGCTTTGTTTTTAAATAAGCATAAATAAAACGATCTTTTCTGACCGATAAAATTGGGGATGGCAAAACTGTAGCAACAATGTAACACGTGGTATAAAAGAGGGTTACATAGCAAGTTGTATTTCTAGTGTCGAGGCAAAGTCGTGATTTAAAAAGTGGTGAACACGACGTAAATGTGATAGGTAGTAGATCTTTGGCCACGTGTCGTTGATGTAGTACATGTGGCGAGTCTCGAGGAGAACACCTAGTCGCAACACAAATAGTAATAGACCACAATATGAACCTCAGTTGGAGAGAAAAATATAAAAGGTATATGACTCATTCAGTTGAATCTTTTTGGAATCGAAAAACCAAGAAATAATGTGATGAAATAGAAGCTACAAAGATGAATCCTCCGGAATTGTAGGGATTCATGATATTATGCTATTATGAATTTAAAAGTGAAGTAGTAGATAAATCTCATGGTGAAATATCTAGTCTAAACTATAAGGGTTATAAACTGTTGAGTACAAGAATTACATGATATGTGAGATTAAGCTAAGAGATTACAAGGTTAAACCATTTAGAAGTCGTCGTTAAGACTAAGAATCCTCTAGCTAGAAATGATACCTATTATGATATGAATACTGAGGGGTTTTGAGCATTACAACATTCCTATGTGCACATGCAACCCTAATTGCTTTACATCTAGGTTTTTCTCAAGTTATACATACAAATTAATTTTCCAAAGCAAGAACCCTAGAACAACTATATAAAATCGATACATACATATATATATATATATATATATATATATATATATATATATATATATATATTAGGGTTTAGATGAATACCTTTCTTGTTAGCTAGTAGTAACAAGTAATCCATTCTTCAATTCCTTGACATTCGAAAACCTAGTGCCCCAAGCGTTGCACCTCTAATGGATTCACAAACACCACAAGCAAACAATGAGGTAGAAGGAGATGGAAATCGGCTATGGTTTCTCTTAGAAGGTAGGAAGGCCAATATCTTGAGGCTAAGGGTTCCTTTTATAGTTAAGGTTTCTAGGGTTTTCAACTGGAAACCCTAATTCCCTTGCTTAGGCCCTAAGCAATCCACAGACCTCCATATGATAGACCTTGGACGAAAACTCTATGGGGCTTGCCATAGATTTCCGTCCACTCCTCATCAATAGAGTCCAATAGCCCAAAACTATAACTATCACTGATTTATATAATCAGTCCCTATTCTTTTAATCAGTTCCTTTGATCACTAAATTATTTCCAAATTAAGTTCTGTTCAATATTAATTAAATAATATGATTACCAATTAATATATTATTCTTATAATATATTAATAAACCATTAATTAACCTCTCACTCCAAAATTCATCCTGTCCAGTTGCTATGGTGAAGAAAACCCAAAAGGACCATGTTACAATCAAAATCAAGTACATACCAATTTATTTATGGCCTTAGACACCTAATCCAATAGTCTCCCACTTGGATAAGTCTAATAACTATAACTGCAAGTACGACTTCAAAATCTGATTAGCAATCGTAACTTTCAAAAGCTGATGTCGAACTCTGATCTAGTCAATGACGCGTCCTTTAGACGAGGGATCATATAGTCCTCCATTCTTCAAGATATCATGTGGATAAAGACATGGAACATAATCATTCTCAATATCCAACAATTTGTTTCCCGACTTCTGATTCGTTTGACATAGAACTTAATTAAACACATCAATTCAGTCCTAACCGGGCCTGACACATAAGTTAACAAAAAATCATCGAGGGGACCAAGATATCGCTTTTATCCTATTAAGATAAAAGGAACATATAAAATTTGACTTATATGATTGTATTATTTATTCATCATATCATACACAACAACGTGTTTTATAACATCAAGTTACTGATGTGTTTACATATTATCAATCCACAACCAACTTGTAAACAACAACTCATATATCTTGGTTTAAAGATTATATGGTATTAGCGTCTCACAATCACTCGTGATAAATTTCATGAAGTGATTCATATGAGTGTGGGTTTAATCCAATACTCGAATCTTATTTCAGAAGTACTCATGAATGTTGCAGCAAACCTTTGCAATGTCTAAGCACTTAAAAAATCTTCAAACCAATTCATGACAATCTAACCTCATAAATTACTTCCAAAGTATGATCGATTGTGGATAATTTGAACATTCTAATTATTCTGGAATTAAAACATGCAAAAATTGAAACAATAGAAAACAATTGACACAAGATAGTAAACTTTACTTATAAATAATCTCCATTACTTAATCATCAAATTTCAATTACATGTATCTATTACAAGTTTTTAAAGATTTATCTAAACACTAAAACTAATATCATCCTTCATACTAATGCTCCTTGCATGTTGAACATGATTAATCCTACTTATACCCTTTGTGAGGGGATCTGTAGGATTTTCTTCTGATGATACCTTCTTTACCAGGAGGAGTCCTTCTAACCGATGTATGATGAAGTGTTATTTTTTGTCGATATGTCTAGATCTGCCATGATCCCTTGGTTCCTTGGTTAAGGCAACCGCTCTTTCGTTATCACAGAAAATCTCCATAGTCTCCTTTATGGCTGGTACAACTCCAAGGTCTCCAATGAAGTTCTTCAACCATATCGCCTCCTTCGACGCTTCACTCGCTGCTATGTACTCTGATTCGAACGTTGAATCAGCCACGGTCTCCTACTTGGAAATTTTCCAAGTAACTGCTCCTCCATTTAGGGTAAACACCCAACCTGACTGAGAGTGGAAGTTATCTTTGTCGGTCTGAAAACTGGCGTCACTATACCCTGTTACTCTTAAGTCATCACTCCCACCAAGTGTGAGGACCCAGTCCTTAGTCCTTCGTAGGTAATTAAGAATGTTCTTAACTATTGTCTAGTGAGCCCTACCTGGGTTCCCTTGATATCGGCTAACCATGCTCAACGTAAAAGCCACATCAGGGCGAGTACATGTCATAGCGTACATGATCGAACCAACAACGGAAGCATATGGCACTCGAATCATTTCCTATATCTCGGCATCGGTACTCGCACTCTGAGTCTTACTCAGCTTGGTATTGCTTTAGATTGGCTGTTCCCATTTTGGAATTCTCCATGCTAAAATGTTTAATCACCTTGTCCAAGTAAGTACTTTGACTAAGTCCTATTAGTCTTCTACTCCTATTTCTCAAAATCCTTATCCCCAGAATATAAGCAGCTTCCTTTAGATCCTTCATAGTGAACCACTTCCTAAGCCAAGACTTAACCTCCTGCAAGGTCGGGATGTCGTTTCCTATGAGTAGTATGTCATCAACATACAAAAATAGAAAGCTAACTATACTCCCACTAGCATTGACATACACACATGACTCATCCTCAATTCTAGAGAGACCAAATTCTTTGACTTTCTTATCGAAGAAAAGATTCCATCTGCGAGACGCTTGTTTTAATCCATAAATGGATTTCTCAATCTTGCACACTCTACTGGGGTATTTAGCATCCATAAAACCTTCTGGCTGACACATGTAAACATCTTCAGCTAGCATCCCATTAAGGAAAGCGGTTTTGACATCCATCTGCCAGATTTCATAATCATGAAACGCAGCAATAGCTAACATAACCCAAATAGACTTGATCTTGGCTACTAGTGAGAAGGTCTCATCATAGTCAACCCCCATGGTTTGAGTAAATCCCTTTGCAACCAGTTGTTCCTTGAAAGTATGCACATTTCCATCCATGTCGGTCTTCTTCTTGAAGATTCGCTTGCACCCCAACTGTCTTTCAACCTGGTACATTGTCAACCAAGTTTTAAACTTGATTGTTATATATGGACTGGATCTCACTGTCCATTCCCTCTTTCCATTTTACAGACTCGGGGCCCGCCATAGCTTCCTTGTAGTTAGTAGGCTCATCCAAATTTACCAGTGTCCTATCACTGATAAACGTATCACCTTCCGTAGTAATATGAAAACCATAAAACTCCGGAGCCATTCTAACTTCAGAGGAACATCTTAGAGGTAATGACTCATCAATTGGTTCAACTGGTATCTCTTCCTCAGGTTGAGCACTAGTGTTAGAGGTTCCTTCATCGCTTGACTCTTAAAGCTCTTCACGATCAATTTGCATCCCACTGTCCTCTTGGCATATGAGTTCTCTTTCACGGAAAACCCCTCTCATTGCTACAAAGATCACGTTATCACTAGGTATGTAGAAAAGATATATAAAAGATTTATGTAGGTAGCCGATGAAAAGACACCGCTCACTTCGAGGTTCAAGCTTGTCGTGAGTCTCTCGTCTTACGAAAGCTTCACAACCCCAAACATTCATATGTGCCAACGAGGGAACCTTCCCTGTCCACATTTCGTGAGGTGTTTTGGCAACCTTCTTAGTTAGGACTAGATTTAGGATATGTGCGGAAGTCTCTAAGGCATACCCCACAATGAGATAGGTAATGAAGCTCGACTCATCATGGAACGAACCATGTCCAAAAAGGTTTGATTGCGCCTCTTAGCCACACCATTTAGCTGTGGTGTTCTAGGCAGCGTCAGTTATGAAACAATTCCACATTCCTTAAGATAGTCGTGGAACTCGATACTAAGATACTCACGACCCCGATCGGATTTGAGCATCTTTATCTTTCTGTCCAATTGATTCTCCACTTCTTGCCTAAACTCTTTGAGCTTTTCAAAGGTTTCTGACTACTGCTTGATTAAGTAAATATATCCATATCTGCTATAATCATCTGTAAAAGTCACATAGAAGCGGTTAGCATCCCTTGTGGTAGATCTAAAGGGCCTACACACATCTGTGTGTATGAGATCCAACAATCCCTCACCTCTTTCACAAGTACCAGTGAAAGGTGATTTAGTCATCTTTCCAAGTAAACAAGATTCGCATGTTTCATCTGACTTTAGGTCAAATGACTCCAAGACTCCATCCTTTTGGAGTTGGGCTATGCGCTTCTTGTTGACATGTCCAAGACGACAATGCCACAAGCATGCCTTGTCTAAACCATTAGACAAATCGATATGCAAAATATTATTTCCTAAGTTATCTACAACCATCATAGTTTCATATACACCATTACAAGGTAATGCTTCAAAATAAAAAAGTATTATTATAGAAAGCATTGATAGAACTAACTTCATTATTAAATGAAAATCTAAAACCTTGTCTGTACAAAACATGAAAAGAAATAATATTCCTCGTCATCTCTGATGAGTAGCAACAATCATTTAAGTCTAATCCTAACCCACTACTAAGCACGAAAGAGTAAATCCCGATCTTGGTGACAGGCGACAATTTCCTATTCCCCATTATCAGGTTCATCTTCCTATGCTCCACATCCCTACTTCTTCTTAGCCCCTGCAAATCAGAATAAATGTTAAAAGCACATCCTGTATCAAGGACCCAAGAACTAGCATGTGATGAGTTATTGCATAGAGTAGTATAAATACCTACGAAGGTGGGATTTATCTTCCCATCCTTGATGTCCTGCAAGTATTTTGGGCAGCTTCGTTTCCAATGCACCTTCTCGTGAAAGTATAAGCATGTTGCTTCTTTAGGATCGGATGAGGGAGTGGCAGAACCGGCTTTACCTTTGTATCCATTTGAAGAGGATCCATCATGGGACTTTCCCTTGTGGTTCTTGGAGGGAGCTTTCTTATTTTTCCCTTTTCCATGTCCTATAGCTAGGACCGGGTCAATAGCAGTAGGAGTGGATTCGACAACTTTACCTTTAAGTCCACTTTCAACAGTTCTCAATAAACCTTGAAGCTTGCTCAAAGTGACTTCCTCCTTGTTCATACGATAAGTCATCTTTGACTGATCATAACAAGGAGGTAAAAAGTGGAGGATTATATCAATGGCCAACTCTTCGTCAAAGTTGACATTCAAGTTGAGCAAACGATCCACGTATCTTTACAATCTTTGCAAGTGGCTCGTGATGGACTCTCCATCCTTCAACTTGGCTGTTATCAGCGAGGAAACAATCTCATACCTTTCTTGACACGCACTTTAATGGTAATTTTCCATCAAGTCTTAGCACATCTCGTAACGCCAGTAGTCCTTGTAGAACCGCTGCAACTCAGGAGTCATAGTGGCCACCATAATACACATCACGTTTGTCGCATCCTTTCGTGAGCCATATACTCAGCTATTTGTTCAGGAGTAGATTTGGTTTCATCAATCTCATTTATTTGCTTGTCGAGAATGTATTCCTTTTCTTCTCATTGCAAGGTCATTCGAATGTTGCGAATCCAATCATTGAAATTGGATCCATTGAAGGTGATCCTAGCGCAAATGTTCATGAGAGAAAAGGAGCTTGAGGAGTTAGAGTTCAAGCCAGAAGCGTTGTTTGAGCCAGAAATCTAGAAAAAAGGAACAAAATTTTAATTAGATAAAGAATCCTTAATATAACACCCAAATGAAATATTAAGGCTAGGGCCCAACACAATAATTCACTATTCGGAAAAGGGATGTCGTAATCCCATTGCAAATTATTTGAAGTTAGGTAAATGACGATTTACCAATTCCACCACGAAAAACGAAATGAAGAATTAGGTTTTAAATAAAATGAAAGTCCAAGATTCTTTTCAGATTCATTGAACTTTTCAATGGCATGTTTAATCTCGATTATGCCCTTCAAGTTTGTGACATGAATACCGAGGATCACAAACAAGGTGTGAATAACCATGCAAATTAGATTGGTACTCTCGATTTCATTTACCACCTAATCAATGTGTTGGTTAACCAAAAACGCTCCATTGATCTTTGATAATTCTCGAGCTACCCTTTGTCACCCTTGTTAGTCCAAGTTAGTGTGCCGGTTAACCACACACGCTCCACTAACGACTTGGCAAGGTGAAAAATGCAATTTCATGGACTAGCATTATTTTCACATTTTTCATAAAGTAACTAAAGATTGGGAATTTATAAAAACATTTAGTTACTTTATAATATTTCATTATACTTATTTATGAGGAATTAATGTCATATCCTATTCGTTCGGCTAACGTCCCTCCACCAATCAAGGAAGCGGTGGGTGAGAGTGGGCACCCATTCAACCACCATTTTATAGGCAGTTTCCTTATCCCCCCCCCCCCCCCCCCCCTTATAGATCGGCTTCGTGAATGAGGCCTACTAACGGTAAGACTGACTCATCTTATACATATATATATATATATATATATATATATATATATATATATGTATGTATGTATATATATAAAATACAACCCTTATACTATTATAATAGTAAAAGACTAATATATATATATATATATATATATATATATATATATGTATGTATGTATGTATGTATATATATATATATATATATATATTAGTCTTTTACTATTATAATAGTATAAGGGTTGTATTTTAAAATTTTAAAATACTAGGGTTTTAGAATTTAATATTTCAAAATTAAACTTTTAATTCAATTTTAAATTCCAAAACTTGAGGGCAAATTTTGAAACTTTTCAAAACTTCTAGATCAAATTTTTAACAGTCAAGTAATCTTATAATTGGACATTAGCTTAAAATTTGACCATTATCTTTTAATTAGATGAGGATATCCATTATCATATCAGAAAATTCGATTTTAAACAGTTAAAACAATTTTAGGTAAATATCCTTATCTAATTTAAGCCTAAAATCTGAAAAATCTGCCAACAGACGAACCAACTCGTCGAGGCAGGGCATGGACTCGTCGAGTTGGTACAACTCATCGAGATCATCATTGAACTCGTCGAGTTCAGCAGACAGAGAGCAAAAACGATTTTGGTCCAGCTTTGAACAAATAACAATTGCATAAAATGTAATAGAAAAACACCCTAAGCTCTAATACCACTGATGAGTTTTGAGCATAACAACATTCATATGTGCACATGCAACCTTGATTGCTTTGGATCTACGTTTTTCTCAAGTTATACA
The DNA here is from genome assembly GCF_002870075.4 of Lactuca sativa. Lineage (NCBI taxonomy): Eukaryota > Viridiplantae > Streptophyta > Magnoliopsida > Asterales > Asteraceae > Lactuca > Lactuca sativa. Next base: position 153,227,468 of record NC_056631.2, read on the forward strand.
TACGAATTAATTTTCCAAAGCAAAAACCTGGAACAACTATATAAAATTGATATATATATATATATATATATATATATATATATATATATATATATATATATATATATATATATATGTTAGGGTTTAGGTGAATACCTTTCTTCTTAGCTAGTAGTAACAAGTAATCCTTTCTTCAATTCCTTGACCTTCGAATGCCTAGTGCCCCAAGCGTTGCACCTTTAATGGAGTCACAAACACCACAAGAAAAGAAAGAGGTAGAAGGAGATGGAAATCGGCTAGGGTTTCTCTAAGAAGGTAGGCAAGCCAATTTCCTGAGGCTAGGGTTTCCTTTTATAGTTAAGGCTGCTAGTGGTTTTCAACTGGAAACCCTAATTCCCTTGCTTAGGCCCTAAGCAATCCATGGACCCCCATATGATAGGCCTTGGACGAAAACTCTATGGGGCTTGCCATAGATTTTCCTCCACCCCTCATCAATAAAGTCCAATAGCCCAAAACTACAACTCTCACTGATTTACATAATCAGTCGATGTTCTTTTAATCAGTTCCTTTGATCACTAAATTAATTCCAAATTAATTTCTAATCAATACTAATTAAATAATATGATTACCAATTAATATATTATTCTTATAATATATTAATAAACCATTAATTAACCTCTTACTCCAAAACTCATCCTGTCAAGTTGCTATGGTGAAGGTAACTCAAAAGGACCATGCTACAATCAAATCAAACACATACCAATTATAGTTATGGGCTTAGACACCTAATCCAACAATTACATCACATTAGAACATGAAGGAAGGTATATTTCATGCTAGAACCTGACTCGAAGAGACTTGAGTCTAGACATTGCATCATGCAATGGAATGTCATTAGAACATGACTCTTCGGTTTGTTACGGTTGTCGAAGTAAGGACCTTATCTTAGGTTAATTCAGTTCTAGAAGGAGCAGGAGTCTCCAATGAAGGTTAAATTCAGAATGAAGTGCATGTGCAAGATTTAGCCCCGCCGGCAGTCAAGAAATCCAAGAGTTAGAAACTTATAAGAGTTACGATTATTACCCAGGACGAAACAAGTAACATCCGGAGTCATATTACAGTCCGTGTTTTTCTGATGATTCTGGGACATAATTATCCTAAGGGGGAGATAACTGTAACGCCCACAATCTAAGGCCAGATGATTAAAGAAAAATAGAATAAATATTTGTCACGACAATAAATAGATGTTTTCAATAGCAAATTATTTAAGGAAAACAATCTAAGCGGAAGTCATACTACTCGTTAAACCAAGAACATGCATATAGAGAACATCCAAATCTGACTTCATGATAGGAAGTTCCGATTTATGGAAGTATTCAACGCAACTACATTAACACAGAAACAAAATTCAAATCGGTCGATTGTTAGCAAAAACTATCTAAAAGAGAGTCGAAGATCTCGTCAATACCTATCTATCCATATAAATATAGTCGAGAACGAATATCGTATGGAAGAATAATGATTATTATATGAACTTTAACAGTCTAAGACTGTTAAAAATATAACTTCAAAAATAAAGTGAGAATTAACCAACAGAGTCTAAATGAAAGTTGTAGATCTTGTCGATAGCTACGCGTGGATATATAGAACATCCAAAACGAATCTCGTATGAAGAATATCTAATTCTTTGAAAAACAATTCATGCGTGCATGAGGGTCATGATGCACAATAGGTTGCCGACATGGTGACGTGGACGAATTTGGACTAGACATGCGGTGGCAAGGGGGCAGGATCAATTTCTCTCGAATTACACGATGTGTATCTTGTTGGCGCGCGGCGCGTACATCTCCAACTACAAATACCCCTCGAAATCCTTCATTTCTCATACCACATTCTCTTATCTTTCTCTAAAAACTCTCTATTTCTTGACTGCTTTAGCGGGGCCCTGCAACGTCAGATAACCGGTGAATACAAGCTCCTGGGTCAGAGTTCAGTTCGTAGAATTCCCGGTTTGCATTAGAATACTCTATAAGTTATAGTTGTTTTTATAAACTTATAAATAAGGTTTATCACTAATTCCAAGACATTATAATGATTGATTTACTTACGGGGATGATGTCTAGGCTAGATTTAGCAAGGTGTTTAAAATGGGATTTCTAAACAGTATACTCAATATACCAAACGGACCTGACTCTGATATGATCCTACCTGGTTATTCCTTACTTGATAGATCTTGATTTAGACATTAGAGTTAGTGAGGAATCAAGACTATTAGTAGTTATAATGAATATAAGACTAATACTTAAGTGATATGAACCTAGTTCAAATAATAGGAAAAGCTAAAGTACTAAAGCGATGTTCTGCCTAAATTCCAAGGCATCCATTTTTATCAAGTGTGTGCATATTTACTTTCATCTTACACACTGATATGAAGTATTTCGATATAAGATTGTTATATGTGCTTATGTGCAAAGATGTTATGTTTTAGATGAAAAATTATTAAGATAAATTTTATATGACATATATCGTATATATATATATATATATATATATATATATATATATATATATATATATATATATATATATATATCATGATAATGCATAGGGTAATGAAGGGTAATGAGAGATTAGAATAATAAGATGCCATCATATAATGAAAGTTAAGATACCACAATATGATGATAATTGAAATCGATAAGATTCCATAGTATGATGAATGTTGAAAATGACAATAGGATGTCCCGACTTTAATAATACTAGTGTACTAACGATTTAGAAATGGTACTAAGCGTGCTAACGGTGTAGAAATGGTACTAGTGTAATAATGATGTAGGACTCATACTAGCATACTAAGGATGTACTCATCTAACAGAGTATAGGTAATGATCACCAGAGTATTTACCACAGTCTTGTGGAACACAAACATGTTTATAAACTGTAGGTGATGGACTTTATTCCCATTTGGTGTACTCTACTTCGTACTGACATGTATTGCGGATAAATACCTAAAATAGTACTGTCAAGAACGATGATTAAGATGATCCTTAGGACAAATCCTTAAGGATGAATAAAGAAGAAAATTGGGATGGGTAATTGGGTTAATTTTTCTGATAATTGTTTGAAAACCTTATGTACTATGTTTGGATCTGATTAGAGATTAAATGAAATGCAAGACATTTGATAATGTAAGGCTAGTAATGATTACATTTATGCTTATGCTTCTTGTATCGGTTATGACATTCTAATATCTTATAAATCATCAAAATCATTTCTTCGGAAATACTTTTATGTGACAAATTCCACATTTATAAATAAATTATGTTTTTAAATAATCATAAATAAAACGGTCTTTTCTAGCCGATAAAATTAGAATGTCAAACGTGTAGCAACAATGTGACACATTGTATAAGAGAGGGTTAGGTAGCAAGTTGCAATTTTGGTGACAAGGCAAAGTCGCAATGCGACAAGTGGTGAATGCAGTACACATGGCGGGTCACGGGGAGAATACATGGTCGCGGCGTGAACAGTAATAGGCCACGACATAAAACTTAGTATGACATAAAAATATATAATGTATTTGGTTGAGTCTTTTTGGAATAAAAAAATAGAGAAATAATGTGACAGAATAGAAGCTACGAAGATCAATCCTCTAGAGTTGTGATTGATGATTTGGTGATAAAATCGAGGATACAAACATACATGTATGTTAAAGGTATCCTCTTATGTCGTTTTCACATGATTATGCTTATGTGAGATGTCATGGAGGGTTATTAGAACTCCAATATGTTGCAAGGATTCGTGATATCGTTCTATTAGCCAGGAATTCAAAAGCGAAGTAGTGGATAAATCTAATGGTGAAATATCTAGTCTGAACTATAAGGGTTTTAAAACCTAGAATACAAGAATTACCTTATATGTGAGATAAAGCTAAGAGCTTACGGGGTTAGACCGTTTAGCAGTCGTACTTGGGAGATTAACTAGTTTTGTGACAAGTAATCACAAAGTTTATCTCCTAGTAGATTGTGATATGTTCTGAGGATCTTGTTATTTGTTAAGTAGCTGTTAGAAAGGTGGTAAGTTGTTAGGCAGTGTAAGCAAAAGACTAGAGCAAGATTTAGTCTTGGTAACTAGTCAGGCGAGTAACTTTACTCTAACATCGAATGATTATTGATGTGTGTTGGTACACAATATATGGATTGGATATATTGTTATATTATTATATTGTGCATCATTAAAGTAATGATATATTGTAACATCATAAATTTTAAATCAAAAATTTCCTTTAAAAAGCAAAAGTAAAACAACCATTTTCCATAAAGATGGAATACAAAATTCTTTTAATCCAAAAAATCCCATAATTATTTGAAAAACCAAGTACCAGAATTTCAAAATTAGCGGACGTCTAAAATCATAAACATAAGAGATGTGCATGCATCGTGGTACAATAGAACCCTTTCTACTGCCAGAAGTACAACCTGAAAAGCATTTATTCTACAACTATAAGAAATTTTTTTAAAGATTTGCATTAAATATTACGAACACCAAAGTAATAACAATACATAATAGTATCGGGCTTATTTGACTCATGGCCTCTCTGGTCTTGTCATCATCCTGCCTGGGCCTATTTGACTCATAAACTCTCCGATCTTGTCATCATTCCAACCGGGTCTCTTTGACTCATGGCCTTTACAGTCATCTTATCAACCCAACAAAGCTTATGAAGAAAACAAGCAATACCCTACTAGTTAGCTAAGTATACGATCATGTCATAGTATTATAGAGGCATCCAACATATAGATGATCCAATCTTGACATACATAATATAGTGAGAAAACTTAAGTGAATTGAAATCTAAATCAACTTACACTCAAAGACTCGCAAAATCAATTACACGAACTGCCTAACCAAACAAAGGTTAAACCTCAGTCTATAGCCCAAACCCATCAAGTTTGACTAAAAAGCCAAACTGCTCATAAAGTCAGTGGTTAATTGGTCAAAGTCAAAGGTCAACGGCCACACCTCTCAATGGCCTCACCTCCCAAAGTGAAATCCACTTCCTCCCACCAGTCACGAGCTCTATCTTTCAGAATATAGGAAGCAAATATGACCTTTAATCCCTCCGGGCAAAATCTTGTCCAAAACGTGTTCACCATGTCCGCTAAACACCTCTTACTATAAATGGGTTTCTTCTCCCTAAAGAACTTGGGGGCTCCATAAGCAAAAAACTTACATAAGGAAAGAGTGCGAGCTCCCATAATAGCTAAAATCTCAGGGTGGAACGTGCCTAGACACCCATCCATAATCCCCTCCTTGACCGTACTACTAAAAACACATGATCCGTACTCAAATCAAGGAAAGACACGGAGATTCTAAGAAGCCTATAGGATCAGGAATTTTCTGGGCATGTTCTGATTATGGTGTGGTTGCTTTTAAGAATGGTGATGAGCACTCATGGAGTAAAAATCAATAAGCCATACAAATAAGTTGTTCCAAAACCAATTAAAGTGATTACATCATGTAACCATCAGAGTAAAAATCATATATAGTCAATGCAGAAACTCTAGGGGATGTAGTGCAATTACGTCGGGCCTTTCCCTTTAGAACCGGAAGTACCTGAAACCATAAACATAAAACCGTAAGCACAAAGCTTAGTGAGTTCCTCAAAATACCCCATACCATACATATATTAGAGATTTCTATGTGCCATCCATAATATTATAATTTTCATTATGTCATGAGTCATATCATGGTCTTTCCTTTCGATGCCAAGGGCCAAAACCCGGGTTTTACAAACAAGTGCCAAGAGCCACCTCTTAGTCTTCCATGCAAGTATCAAAAAGACAACTAGCATCCTACATATAACTACCAAGGTCCAAACCCGTGTCTTGCATAAAATTTTTCAGGAGCCATATCCAGGTCTTTCATGGAATTTCCAAATGCCACCACCTGGTCTTTCTACATAACATAATCTACTAGGTCGAAATTGGTGCCTTTGGCGCACAAGTACAATGAGGAGACTCACTTGAATCACAAACCAACCAAAAACCCGCTCAATGTCGCATTGACCATAGATAACAGCTCTCACTGCCAAAAAATGGGAGTTAAATACCTCCTATCAATCCATACAAGGCAAACCCTAAGTCTACCTTCTAAAAATAGACATTTGATGAAAAGTCAACCCATGAAAAAAGTCAACGGTCAAAGTCAAGGCCCAATGTTGACTTTAGTAAATCGGCACGTCATGGCCTTCCTTGGCCACATCGCGACCCTCATGCGGTAAAAAAAACAGGAATCTCCGTGTCGCAATGTCATGACGACCTATGGCTATACCGTGGGAATTGAGATTCCAACAACTTAATGGGTTAAGTTGTTTACTTCGATTCCAAGAGCTCCAAAGCTCATATCTAGTTGATTCTATGGATTAAATGGATAAAGTTTCCAACTTTATCCATTAAGACACCCAAAGAGATCAAGATCTTAAAACGTAGGTTCAAATAAAGCCAAAATCCATAATATCTTAACCATTAATCCCTTAATCTGAAATAGTCCTTAACCTAACCAGTCCAAAAGGTTTTATACTACCAGTTCTAATAGAAAGATTGAAGATTTATAGACATGCATATCCAAAACATGTCTATAATCCATCTTAGGTCATAATTAGCTAAAAATTCCCAAAAACTCATGCAATGATAAGAACTCCAACAACAGTCTTGATCTACAACATATGATGCTCATGGGACTCAAGAGAGTCATAAAGTTGCCAACTTTATGAGTTCCTTTCTTCCAAACGTGCTTAATCATGAAGATTATGGGACAATATATTATATCTAGCCACTTCAAGCCATAAAGTTAGAGCCTTTGACACTTACAAAGGTCCAAAAGCTAAAAGAGGTGTTGATGTTGCTGGTTCCTTGCAAATTTCACCAATAATGCATCTTCTTCTCCTTTGTCTTCTTCTCCAAGCCAACAATGCTCTAAGAAGGCCACAAATCACCAAGGAAAAGATATCTAGTGATTATATGAGGTATAAGGGTGTTAGAGGCTGATTATAAACCCTAGAAATGGCTTAGAGGGGTTTAAATATGAAAGGAACCATAAAACAATGATGGGCTTCGGCAAGAACATCTTCCACGCCATGGCAATGCAAATAAGCATGTGGTCCATCAACCCATTGCCACGTCGTGGCATCCTAGAACCATGTCGTGGCACAGAGTCTCATCCAAAGTTTCATCTTTGGTCCTTGATAAAAGTAATCTTAATCAATCTGGAACATGGGTGTTACACAATAGCCAACTTCTGCTGCGACATCCCAATCTCCAATTTGTTGGTTACTTCTTCGTGAAAAGCTTTCAGTGGAATTCGTGGATTCCTTTGAATTTGTTAAAGGATATTGATTGCCAAAAACTGAGATGTGCAAGCTTTAATAGATCTTGTTTATAAGCATTTATGGTTTTCACAGTCCAATCTTCATTCTCACAAGATTTGAAAATCTGCATAACCCAAGGACAAGTACCATTTTTTTCTCAATTACACGTTTTCCCTGACATTCCACTTTACTCCTTGTTGATAGCCCACAACTATTTTCACATTTGACCTATATCCTAATTTTGTCATTCGTTTCAAAATAGAGGGCCCTCCTGGATTGGACTACATGTAAAGTTATGAAAGTTTTTATATATATTTTTTCTTAAATACTTGTCCTTCTTTAAAAGCCTTTTTATGAATCTCCCCCCCCCCATGAGCATTTATTTGATACGCTAAACTCTCTCAACATCCCTTTTCTTTCATCTTTATAAAACCCTAGAAAATCGTATCTATAAGTGTCCACAACTTCAAGATGTTCATTAACATTTTGACCCCCCCTCCCTTTGTAGTGTGATCTTGATATATCCCATATTCATCATCATCCACATGCAACTGAAATTCACACATATCCATAAGTACATCATAATATAGGTTTGATTCATCTACATTGAAGTCACTATCATCACTTTCCTCACCATCCTTACGAGTTATATATTCAATATCATCAGTATCCTCATTATCATCATCATCCTAACCAATTTCATATCTAAAGAAACTGTCTCCATCATTTTCCCTTTCTCCTTGGACATTATACTCTGCATCAAATTCAACAAAACTGAATAATCTTCTAGGAATGAATCATAATCATCTACCACATTAGTTTGGATCCTACCACCATCTTCAAACATTGGAGCTTCTACATTCTGAAAGTTACATTCTACATGATAGCTTGGCTCTTGCTCATCTTGGACACCTTGGTCGAATTGTGTTGTCATTGGAACACCTTTGTCCACATCATTTTTCATAGGAACATATTTATCCCTCACATACATGTTTATTTAAACCGAGTTTCCTACTACAAGAACATGTGTCTTTTTTCTTGTTTTATTTTTCTAATCTCTGGTGAAACAGTTTTAGGTTCCCACTCCTAATGTAACATCCCATTTTCACAAAAAAAGATTATTTTTTAATTAAGGTAAAACACCATTTTCATAAACCCTGGGTTAAGAAATTCATTTGTTCAATTACAATTAATTAGAAACAGGGTATTAAGATATACATGTGGAACCCCAATGTTGTTGATGATTGTGTACAGTCATGCCTTCACCTTCCCACAATCACAAATAGTAGATGAAAAATATTTAAACCATAACTATAAGACAAAGTTTAGCGAGTTCCCCTAAAATACCACACACCATATATACGTAGAATACATGCACACAGGAGCCTTGAGTCTTCCTGGCCTACCTTACAAGGCCTATAACATGCTTGGACAGCTCCCCTCACAACATATAACTGTTCCACGCAAGGCCTAAAGCTGGCCCGTTTAGGTATCTTAACCTAATGCACACAAGGTGACTGCCTTAACCCACCACCCAATATTTCGAAATATCTAACAAACAAGCAATAAAGTAAACACATAGAACATGAAACTATCTACACTATTCTACATCACTAATAGCGCATTATCATATACCAGGCCTTATATAGTACACTATGTTACTACCGACAAATCTCCAAGGAATGTGTAGCTATATGTAACCAGAAGTAAGATAGACATTCGAACATGTGATCCCACTCTAGAGGCACAACCAAACAAGGAACAAGAAAGAAAGCCTAGATCAAAAGTTCTCAGGCTATCCTAAGTGACTACATATAACTTATAGCGCACTCCACTAGACGATTAGGCATATACTGGTACCCTAACCAACATACAACTACTCTTATATCTTGAAACACAAGGATATACATTATAGAACATAGTATAGTGAGGAAACTCACCTAAAATGTAGAATCGGATGACATTACACCAATCTCAAATCATCGAAGTGGATATGTTGGGCTATATTTAGTGGTTTATGCTTTGTTTTGAATTTATTATATGGTTCTCAGTTGTGGACCGAAATCTCCTAGTGATTTTGATAGGCTTAGTGAGTTTTCGGTGGGCTTATTATGTATGGGCTTTAGGTTAATCGGTTTAGTATATATATATATATATATATATATATATATATATATATATATATATATATATAGTCTATGTATAGGCATTTTAAGTTGATGCATTTTTTTTGTGAACACGAGTTATTCACGAATGAAGGGTGATTGAATGTACTTGACAATTATTCAATAGAATTGTGTGCATTCATTTGAAACGTATTATTGATATATCTTATTAATTGTTTTGTATCATTTTTTATTAAGATTCCACATTAAATCATTTATTAAGATTCCACATTAAATCAAACAATTGCATTGATACATTGATAGATCTGTGTTCACGGACTTACAAGCGGTATCAGAGCCTTAAAACCGACTTAAGGTTGTTTTGGTATCAATTGCTTTCGAAACATTAATTAGTTTGTGGTGTTTTTGGGTTGCTTTTGAAAAGGAGTTTTGTTGTCATCTGTTAATGTTCTTCGTGTTCATATTTTTATTGGTGTTCTTCACCAATTTTGGAGAATATTACGTTAGAGATCGTTTTTGGTAATTTACCAAATTTGGGATTCGTTGGATAAGGAAACACGATCAAAACCTCGTTTTCGGCTAGGTTTTAGTGTTTTCGGTGGCTGAATAACGTTTTCGGTAAAAAGGCTTGGGGTTCTCGGCTTGGAAGAGTTCTCGGTTAAGATATCTCTTTTTCGGTCAACTGTTTTCGGTTAAACAATTGACTTTAAGAGATTTCGGTCAAACCGGTTGACTTTCAAGGTTTTTGGTCAAAGAGTATTTATCTTGGTTTTCGGTCAAAATCAATTCACATAATTAGATTCTTTTTGTTGGTAAATAATGAGTTCTTGCAATAGTACCAAGGAGGTTAGTGAAGCCTCATGCTCTCAGTCCTGTGAAGGTAAAATAAATAAATACCGTGAACAAAATAATTAATTAGTTAGAGAGGTTTTTGACCTTAAAAATGAAATATATGAAATCAAGAAAGTAAATAAACCGCTTAAAGAAAAACTAGAAGCACAAACTAAAGATTTAAGTAGGATTAAAGAAGAATATAGCACCACATGTGTTCACTATCGTTTTGCCAAGGAGAAAATTTCAAACTTAACTACTGAACTTGATGCATTAAAGGCTAAATTTAAGGATGCTGACTTTAATTTTAAGAAATTCTATGTGTGAAGTGAGATAGTTGAGACAATGATAGAAAAACAATTAAAGTGGAAAGACAAATAGAGTATGGGTCTAGGGTATCGCAGTGTTCCACCTCCTTTCAATGATAACTATACTTCGCCCCTTGAAACCAAAGATATAGAGACACCTGCAGAATATGGCCAACCCCATGTAACTGCCTCAATCAAGGCTGAACAATCCGGCCCAACTGAGAGTATTAATGTTAACGATACTAATGTTTCTACTTCATGTGCAGATAAAGTAACTGTGCAAGATGAGTTCAAGCAGAAGAAAAATAATTCTAGTTCTACTAAAAATGCTTCAAAAACTTGTGATGATGATAATCCCACTGTTGAAAAATTTAAGCCACAAAAATTTGTTAAACAGTCTAATAAATGTGCTTGTGCTTGTGGAAGTTCTTTGAAACAAACTTCATTTGGAAAAGGACCAAGTCACAATCTTATTTATTTGAAAAGACAAACTTGTTTTAACTGTGGGACTCCCGGTCACATTTCTAGAAATTGCCCACATCGTTCATATGTTCCCTACTATACACAAGGTCGACATAACGTGCCAAGGGGGAGATCTTCCACAAGAAATCCTTTGAGGTCACGTTCAAGCAATGGTGATTGGAATGCTAAAAAGACCAAAAATCATACTCTCGAGAACAAACAGGTCATGTCTGACAAGAGATCTGATTTGAGAAATAGTTCAGTCAAACCAAGATAGGTAAGGTCGAAGTCATTTCAACAATCGGTCTCAAGCTACAAAGCGAGTGCTGAAGCATCCATCCGATTAAACAAAAAAATGGTTAAACCTGACTACAGATGGGTACCAAAAGTTTCAACTCCCAAATCACCTAAAAATTTTAACATCTCTTCCTTTTCTGTGTTCGATAAATAGGATATGACTTGGGAACGCGTTTCATGCGTAGATGGAAAAGGTCAACCCAGTTTCAAAATGGACTGGGTTCCCAAAACCAATTAATCCCACAATTTGTGCCGGAGCAGCTATGGAGGAATATCATCAGACTTCGGTATGTTGATAGTGGCTATTTCAGGCACATGATAATGGACATTTCTCTTATGCATGACATTCAGAATTTTAATGGACATCATGTGTTATTTGCGAGATAGAAAAAAGAAAGATCACAAATGCGGATATCTTCGATTGTTGAATTACGGTTTGAATTTTCTGACTCTTCTATTCTCTGTGATAATAATAATTATTTTCTATCGTCCAAAAACCTAATTTTTTCAAAACCAAGTTTGTGCTATTGGATTTCTTAAGATGATACGTTTCGAAGACTAAAATTTCTTTTTATTTTTTATTTAGTATTTCTTATTTTCTTCCATTTAGTTTTATCTTAAGAAAAAGAAATTTTGTGGCAGTCTTTTGGGAAGTGATGAGTTAGTGATAGAGGGCAAATGAAATACATGTAAAGCACTATAGATGAATTGTCCAAACTCTGTGTTCAATGTGTTGGTAGGCATAAAGGAATAAGACTAATGGACTAGATAATGTGCAATCATTGAACTTAGAAAAACCTCATTTGTAATGACAATATGGCGTTTGGATAGATTTAACAGTAAAATAGACAAGGAGGCCTCTGACATAAATTGAAGCTAACTATCATCTAGATCTGTGGCTCAACACTTCATTAGTGTATGGACTTGTGTCCTTAATTCTTATATTGACAGGGGGTGACTGAGGGGTTCTGATAAATTGGGTATGTTTAAAATCGTTATTCTTCTTTCTTAGTCAGCCATATGTTGTCCCCTCTGCGTGATCGGAAGATCCGACCTGGGACACAACATATGCACTCAGATGATGTTCATAACTTTTAAGTCAGTATATTGTCTCCTATAAATATCAAATATCATACTCTTATGTTAGTTATATGTTCTCCCCTCTGTGTGATCGGTAGATCCGACCTGGGACACAACATATGCATTCCATAATGATTATCTACTCACTTAAAGTAAATCATTCCGAAGAAATTTCCTTGATTACTAGGGTATGTCATGAAGTAGGGAACATGTTCTAGTGCACTAATACTATCTGCACCCATAACTAAAGGCTGACTGGTAGATTTTACTGACTAAATTTAAGTGGACAACAATATCCCTGATCATTGTCAGTCAAAATGGTCTATCTAGGAATATAGTAGCTATATATCGTTACTCATGATTTTTTCTGAAAAATGTCATTTGTGTTTAAGTGGATCACAATATCAATGATTGACCAGAGCTTTTCATGAACGTGTGTACTGATAAACCTCATTAATTTGCTCCATAACATTTGATCCCAACCTCATTAATTTGCTCCATAACATTTGATCCCAAAAAGTTTTTGTTCTGGATTACATTTTTGTTTTTATTTAAATTTGTACATATTTTCATTGTTATGCACAAATTTAGGGGAGAAATAATAAAATAAAAAATAAAAAATAAAAAATTAATTAAAAAAACGTGTTTAGTTTAATTTATTTTATTTTTATTTTCGTTTTGGTTTTTGAAATGTAAAATCGAAAGAAATCCTTTTTATTAAAATTTGGGTTACTTTTCAGGGGCCGAAATCGGTTAAGTGGGCCGTCTGGGATTTTTCAGTCATTACACTTCACACTCCTTTCACAAGGAATTGAAGGCATGAAACTATACAAACCGTCAGCTAGGAAATATCTCTCTAAGAACTATCGTATTTTAGAAATTGAAAGTCTGAAACTGTATAGATTGTCAAAATTGGTCTTTTCAGTTATCTTACCTAAGAACTATCATGGCACCAGGGCGATGCACCCAACTGAGAAATAGATTTCGCTGAACATCCTGCCCAGGGTCTTGACATTTCTTTTTTCATGCAAAACTACGGAGACTCAAATGTATTCTCGAATACATTCTTTATAGGTAAGGAATTAATGGTACTAGCACTAGGGTGATGCACCTCGCAAGGCATGATCATCACTGAATGTCCCGCCAAGGGCCTTGACCTCGTGTCATGATAAACTACGAAAATATGTCTTTGGATACATTTGTCGCAAGAATGGTTTGTGAGTTATTCCTCATTAACTCTCACTGGCACTAGAATGGTACAATCCGCTGAGATTCAGAAACCATTGAACGTATCGCCAAGGGCCAAGTTAACTTGTTAACTTGAAAAATTGTATTGAGATCTTTGATCGAGGATATGCATGGGCTAAGATTAAAAATAGCCACGAGTAGTTCTCCGAGACTCAACAAATCGCAGTGCGTTCCTCCGTGTTCACACAGATACTGCGAGTAGTCTCCATCTGAGCCAAGGACGGGTCCTTGAACAACTATGCTAAGAAGGGTCTTTATGACTATGTGATCCACAGGGAATTTTAGTCATGGTTACTTTTCAAGACACATATGTGATCGATAAAGAATATTCATTCGAAGGAACTAGAAGTGAAGATTATTTTTCAACACAAAAATTTTCAACCCCAGAAGCAAGGTGAAGCTGTATTTTAAGTTATGTGACGAATTGCATCGAAGCTTCCTCAATCAATTTGCTGCTATCTATGAACCTGCTGAAGTGATCCAAAAGAATCGGTCTCTCTGTAATTATATCTAAAGTATTTTAAAGCTGAAAGTGCTAATTTTCAAGAACCTATACAAGAAGCCTCTATACCCAATGTGCATTCAAAGTCAAATTTTAAAGGAAGTCCAACTATTCAAGATGAAGTCATTCATGTAGAAATGAATATGTTCATCTTGAAATCGTGAAGAAATCAAAGATTAAAGCTGAAAGTCAAGAACAAAGAGAAGATTGAAAAGAAAAGAAAGTTATAAACTAAGGGGTAGATTGTTAGGACATGATTTGTGGTTTATACTTTACTTTACATTGATTTTAGAGTTCTCGGTCTAGGACCGAAAACACCATGAATTCGGTGGTGTCTGCACCGAAATCACTTAATGATTTCGGTTGGGCTTTGGGTAAGGATTTTGTATTTAGGTCTTGGTGTATATGTATATATGTATGTATATATATATATATATATATATATATATATATATATATATATATATATATATATATATATATATATATATATTGTATTGATTTAGCCATGCTCAATGTTGGTCATTCAAATCAACTAATTTCGAGTTTAGTGAGAGACAAAGAGAACCGAGAGACATAGAGATCTTGTGTACTATACTATTGATCAATATAGTGTGCATTGAAGATTCGATATTGTGTTCTTAATTCGTTATAACTGTTTTGCATTAACCATTAGATTGGGATTCGGCACCAATCTTGTGATTTGGATTGATACATTAGATCGGGTTTTTCAGGATAATCCTGCAAACTGATGGTCACCTAATCAAAGAGGACACCTTTATCAACAACCCAAAAACTATAGGTTAAACCCAAGGTCAAACTTGTCAAAAGTCAACGGCCAACAAAGGTCGACGGTCAGCAGGTCACCGAATCCCATGTCGTGGGAAGCTCTTGGCCACTTTTGGTCAGCTAAGGACAAAACAATTGAGCATCTAAGCATGTCCATGTCCTGACAAGATCTTGGCCACGTCGTGGTTTTTGGCATAATGGCAAAATCTTCATTAAGTGCTTAATCCTTATGGATCTAAAACCATAATTTCATATCTACTTCTTTTCAATGAATTAATGAATAAACTTCCCAACTTTATCCATTAGGACTCCATTCTAAAGCTAGATCTACAATCCTAAGTCCATTAAGTCCTTAAGTGGGCCAAAACATGTGCAAGGACACAAGGTGACTCGAACATGACTCATTTTCCCTATCCAAAGAATAAGCTCTAAATCAAGAAATCAAGCCCTCAATTAATGATGGAGGATAGGGTTTCATTTGGAAGGGTTGAAGGTTGAAGAGGATGTTCTAAAGCTTAAGTTTAGGTGCTTAAATATGGAAGAAACCCTAAAAGTCATGGGTTTGGGCTTCAACAACTGCTATGTCGTGGCACCCTCCTTACCTCGTCTTGGCAACCATCAGATGCACGAATCATGCATTAGCCATGCTACGTCGTGGCATAAGGTTTTTCCCAAAACCCCCCACTTTTGATCCCTTAAGCCCTCAACCAATCTATCCTGGAAAAATGGGTGTTACACCTCAATCACAAGCTTTGATGGAGACTTAAAATATGTAAAAACCCTTGTGACCCCAGTTTCACTGTATACACTGATTTGTCAATGTTTGGGACATATCTGACCATTTTTAGAACAACATTGTCATTCCTTAAATGCATTAAGCCATAATCTAATGGGACATTAGGGATACAATAATGGTAATACAATGTCTACTCATTTTGGTATCCTAGTTCTTTAACTATGTCATCAAGGTCGTGTACAGAAAAAAGGTCTGTATCAACGAAGTCAATATATGAGACAGTGTGATCTACATATTTTCTACCTGGGGGCTTGGTGAACATTCCATTATAATGTATCTTAAATATGAAATAGTTGGGAAATCCTATTGTAATCACAAATAAGAAAGTGTAAACATATTGTGAGTCTTTAATCAACATATTATAAGTAAAAAAATAGCTTCTTTGATGTAAAAGTGTACCGTATTCATCTTCCAAGTCAATATTATTTTTGGATTTTTCACAAACATTCCAAACATAGTGTACCATTATCCTTTGATTAGTTGAAACCCTAAGATACTTGAAGTTGCTATGTTAATTGGAAGTTGGAAGGACGAAGGAAAATGCGGGCTTCTTAGGAGAGGGAAAAGGTTGATAGGATGCAGAGGAAGACGAGAGTACGTGGGAAAAGATTATCAATAGCGTTAAGTGAGGGAAGATCAAGTGAAATGACGAAAGTCGAAAGTACCCTCATGTGCAAAGTAGATGATGACAGTTAACAACTCCAATCTGACGAAGTTACCAAAAAATACCATTCATTAAAATTTTTCAAAGTACATGATAATCCTTGAAAAAAAATTTAACGAATGAATTCGATTTTTTTGGAAACTAATGACATTTTTAAATATTTGTCATATCTCCCTATTCTAATAATAGAATAGTTTTATGACAAAACTTCAAAAGTGGTCCTTGTGGTTTTTGAAAATCTGAAGTTTAGTCCCTAATTTAAAAAAAATCTCACAGATGGTCCCTGTGGTTTCAAAAGTTTTAACAAATGGTCCTTTTTGCTAACTCTGTTAGCTTTTCGCTGTTAAGTGAAGGGCATTTCTGTCATTTCAATATTACAGGGACCATTTATGAGTTTTTGTTACTTTAAAAAAAACTGAAAAAAATAATTATTTTAATATATAATGGTCCTCTCTCTCTCTCTCTCTCTCTCTCTCTCTCTGTATGTGTGTTACAAAGTCAACTTATTCTTCCTTGACCTGCAAATTCATTACCATATTTGAAAACATCATCGACTCAACATAGTGAAATTTGTTCCAACAACATGGCCTCTTCGATTCAACCTATTAACCACAAACAAGAACTTCAGATCAAACACAGGGTATCAAAGCATCATGTTGTTCCAATTTTTCTTTCTCAAAATGAACTACAATCAAGTCCAACTTCCAAATCGAGACTGACAACAAATTGAAATCCATTAATCAAGATCCAAATGATTTAAACAAACTTGAATATGAAAAATTCTGGAAAATAAAGGATACCAGGGGAGGAAAAACAAAAATCCTAAAATCGCCAATAATGAACAAGTTCAACCAAGATCTAAAATTGATTGATGATAACGAGATAGTAATTCCAATCAATAATATAAGAAAGATTAATTTAAGATCCACAGTTTACAACCGAATTCTGGAAAATGAATGATACTATGGCGTTAGTCGACATTGATGTGTACTGCTTACCTGTTGGTAGTTCCTCCTAGGGTCACCATATCATCTCCGACTGACCACCTACACTTGTGATACAAAATCGACAAACCTCTCACCTCTATGAATGAAACGATGACCACCCAGGCACCCAATCAAGTGGATTTATACCCCTAATGTCTGAAACCTACAACAATCGTCAGCTTCTCCAATTGGGTTTGATTCTTGTAGAGATCTGCTTTGATTTATGTTCTTCTTGACTCAACGATTTCATAACAATAATATCCAAATTTGGAAACTCTAAAAAGATACGAGCCTTGTTCTTCTCGGTGGCCTTTAAATTCGAGCAGGCATCACGAGACGAGCATTGCGCTTAGCCAGACTCGAGTCGTCTCAGGTCCGATCCGGGACGTCGCACTTGAACTGAATCCACCTGTTGACGGAATCCATTGTCGAGCATTTCCAAATCATGAACTGAATCCATCTAGCAGTATGGCAAAAAAGGGGTGACCGTCATATCGCAGGTGGGTGAGCTTTGGCGGAACAGAATGAAGAGCTTTAGATTCCTATAATGAGACGAACACCACACCATAAACATCATATTTGAAATTTTGGAGTTTGATGCTTGAGAGAGAGGAGAATAAAGGGCTAGCAGGACCAGTAAATATGGCATATCGAAATATGTTCAATTAAGAGAGAGAGAGAGAAAGAGAGAGAGAGAGAGAGAGAGAGAGAGAGAGGTGGGACCCTTCTATATTAATGATTATATTTTTTATTTTTTAAATAAGATAAAACTTCATAAATGGTCCCTCGAGTAGTGGAATGACAGAAATATCATTCACTTAACGGTCAAAAGGTAATGAAGTTAGCGAAAATGACCATTTGTTAAAAGTTTTGAAACCATAGAGACCATCTGTTAGATTTTTTTAAATTAGGTACTAAACTTTTGATTTTTGAAAACCACAGAGACCATTTTTGAATTAAGTTTTGTTTAGTTTTATTCTCCTTTTATTATGTGTGGACTATTAGACCTTCTAATTAATGTTATATCAGTTGTCAACCAATTGATTATCCATTTCAAATTTCAAAATTTAAATTTTTTACTGTAATTATATTAAATTAATAATATTAGAATAAAATATAAAATAAAATCAATATAAATTATAAGCTGATATAGTTTCATATATTTATTTAAATTAACGATTACAATTTTATATAATTAAAAAATATCTCTTAATCAATAACATATTTAAAATAATTAATTAATAATTTTAAATTTTTATTATAAAATTTAACTAATTTCTTACTGTAGTTACCACAAATTATAAACTAATACATAAAAATAAAATAAAAGAAAGACCAAAATTCAAGCCATAAGATTTTCTTTTATATCTGTATTCCCACGTAACCTCTACTTTCAATGTACCATCATTTTAGCGCACGTAGCAATTTGAAACCGGTTCGAACAGTTTCAAAATGAGAAGTGTTAAATAAAAAGAAAAAACATAATGTAACACGTGTCCTAAGGCCACCCCATTCCCTTAAGGCCTATAAATGTGGCCAACTGGCCAACGACTAATTTTCAAAATATCACTTCCATTCCCATCCACATCGAAATCGAAATAGAAAACGGAATCGGTGTCCAAATCGAAAGAGAAACACAGCGAAGATGGGAAGTACAGCAACCTGCATAGACATAATCCTCGCAATCATCCTTCCACCCCTCGGTGTGTTCTTCAAGTTCGGATGCAAGGTAAGCCCTCCCTCCCTCTCGATTTCTCTTTCTTAACAAGTAATTATTATAGTATTATTCTTTCTTCTGTATGTATATACTAGTTGATATGAAGTAGAATTATAGTAGAAAATTTGAATTTCATGTTTTTTAGTTTCTTAGGTGTTTTCTTTAATGATTTGAAGTATTGAAGAAGTGTAATCTTGTGAAATCTGTGTATGTTGATTGTTGTTTGCAGGTTGAGTTTTGGATATGTGTGTTGTTGACTTTGTTTGGATGGATCCCTGGGATTATTTATGCAATTTATGCCATCACCAAGTGATTCTTATGGTAAAGAATACTTACTTATCGATCAATCTTCTGTTTTGTATAATTGTATATACAAAAAGATGTTGGTTGTTCTTCGATCAATCTTCTGTTTTGTATAATTCAATTATAGTGAAGTATAAAATTGTTAATATTCTTCTAACTTCAAAAAGATGTCGGTTGTTCTTTGTGACAGCGATAACCAATTTCCGATGGTTATTCTATGTAATGCACAATACTCTAATATCTTTTTGAATTTTAATTAATGATAATTATCAAATGGACTACTTTATTGTAATTATTGAAGCATAAAAATGCTAATGGAACCAAAAGAAAGCATCTAATTATGGTTTGCTTTATTTGGTAGGTGGGTGGGCTCGCATATCTTCTATATGGATAGAACATCGATTTTCATGTCACTTCTTGTTTTATGTTTGGATTGTTTTTGGCTTTGAATTGATGTATTGTAAATTCTTTTTTAATGTTGTGCTGGTTTTAAGTATTTTGTTTGACTATTGATGTGTCGTGATGGACTCGTCAATGAAAATTAAATTATATTAAATAAGATACATGTTAACTTTATATTGGAAGAAACAACAACAAATATCTAAGTTAGTGCCACCAAATCAAAAAATTAAGTTACTACCATTAACTATGCAATAACAATTTTTATACCAAATCAAAAAATAAATGTATCTCTAATGAAGTATCTTAAATGAAGATATCCGTTTTTTTAGAATCATAAATTAACAAAAAAAAAAATTGTTTATTTCATATTTGAATAAAACAAAACAATAATAGTAACATTCTATCAAATAGTAATAAAATGATAAAATAAAAAATAAACCTTGGTTTATATGATAATTAATTTTATATCCTAATAAATAAGAATTAATAAAAATTCATCAAGTAGATGTAAGCATAAGTAGGGATGATAATCGGAACAGGCCCGGGTGCCGAACTTGGTGAAAAATAGGAACCGAATCCGACCGTTGGTTTTACCGGTTTCGGTTCTTACTGGTTCTTGTCATGTCTTGAATGTTGGAACCGGTCCTCGAGAAATAGCAATATACGGTTCCGGTTTTTGTTGGTTCTACCGATTCCGGTTCCCAGTTTCAAAAATCCACAAAAATATCGTCTCGATCCCGACCTGATCGGTTCTATCCAGTTCCGGTTCCGGTATCGGTTCTGGTTCTGGTACCGATTCCGGCCAGTTCTCCGGTCCAAATGCTCATCCCTAAGTATAAGGCAAGAACCAAGAAACTCATTTTAACTAGTATGTCTTGCAAAAGAAAAATCTTTTATATTTATTTCCAATGTACTAACTTAATTAAGTAAACAAAAATTGTTAATGCTAATGAATTATTAATTTCTCCTTTAGAAATACAACTTTAAGTCACCATTGAGGCTTTAACCAATTATAACTTAAAATATATAAGTAGATTAATTGCGTAATTGCGTAAGTAGATTAATCTATTTCAAAAACAAAGGTTTAATTGCAATGATATTCTTCGCTATTGTGTCTTTATCGATGAGAAAAATGACAATTTGGTTGGTAAATTATAAGAGTGGTTGCGATATAATACACATCAATATTAATAGTTGGTAAAGTGGTCGACCTCACTAAATCCATCCACACACTACATTGGGATGCTTCGTACATTAAGTAGGTTATGGGCGTGTTCGGTACGGAGCGTTTGAAAGCTTCTAGCTTCTAGCGTTTGATAAAACTCTCCGTTTAAACAGAAAGTTTTGTTTGACACTACAAGCTTCTAACGTTTATTTTATTCAAAACGCTCCAAATCCAAATGCTACTTTATGTAGCGTTTAACAAAACGCTACAAACTACAAGCTACCCGCTAGCAGCTAATTTTGCCGAAGATTTAGTTGGTGCTTTGAGATTTGCTCGGACTTCTTGAAGCCAAAGATATTTCAAGCATTACACCTGCTTTTCTAGATATTATGTATTTTAACCTCTACTCACTCACTGTATTTTTATCCATCATCATTTTCAAGCATTTAAGGGAGGATCGTTGGAGCATAGAAACACTCTACAATGTTGAGTAACATTTATAATTTTTATTCACTTTATTGTCTAGAAGGTACCCAATTCTCTATAAATAGAGGAAGAATGGTCATTTATGAGTAATATTTATATTTTTTTATTCATTTTATTGTCTAGAAGGTACCCATTTCTCTATAAATAAAGGAAGAATGTTCAATTATTTAGTGCGCACCAAAATGTAGTGCTTGTTTAGTTAGAGAGAATGGAGAGAAATATCTCTTACCCTAATAGTTCTTCATTGTAATATTTGTTCTCTTTCTATTTATAAGAGGATTACTCATCTCTTTTGTTCTTCATTTTATTAACAATTAAACTTCATGTTCTTGTTATTTCCACACCATATCCGGTCAAAATGGGTCTAACACAAGATCAATTCCATTCTAATTCCAAAGAGAGAAATGCACATTGTTATGAGTATGGACTGGTTAGAGAAATAAGTTCGTATTTAAAACCAAAGTGGGAGAGAATTGATCATCTAATAAATATTCAAAATGTGCCAACTTGATAAATGTTTGACCCTATATACAACAACAATACTTCCACAACACTTTTTTATACATCCACAGATTTTCAATAGAAATTGATGATTATACCCTCCATTTATAATTAAAACATAATAAATTGTTCAAGGGCATGCCCTGATTTTTAGTAAACCATTATGACTCCAACCTGCAACTTCTTCATTATCTCAACTTGCTGGTCAACTTCTTGAACCATAATCTCCAACAGTCAACAAATTCATGTCTTCTGCGACCATCATTTTTAACTTAATTTGCTCTTTTTTGATGCTCGCTTGTACTAATATGATACACCGTTCAAATTCCCCATTTTCATATTGTATGTACAAAAAAGAAAGATAGATAAGAAAAGGGGAAGAGAGACTTACACTAATAGGATGAAAACGATAGCACATGTGCAAAATCTTAACACGCTGCTTGCCCTCTGCTCGGAACCACATGCTATTGTACCTCGTTCTAGTAAATTACGAACCTATGCTAATTTCCAAATAGCAAACTTCAAAATTCTACAAATTTCACCATTTAAAACTCCAGATTTACTACTCTACATACAATATTACATTGAAATTATGAAATTTTATATACAATTCCACAGATGACTTAGCATAATTGTAGACAGGTAAAAGGTAACTTGAGTTCACTAAAAATATGGCGATATCTCCTTGGCTCCTTCCTCAAATTCAGATGTAGTGCCTAGGAATGTGTGTGTGAAGGTTACGAAAGAGTATTGTAACCAATGTGAATCCAGGACCTAGAACGAAGATGACGAATAAGCTAAAGGAAGTGTAATAGATGGTAGTAGAATAGTCGAAGGCGACATCTAAAAGCACAAATAGAGGATTGTGAACGAAGATGTTGTAGCCTTGTAAAATGATGAGGATACCTTTCGTATTTAAACCTCATGGATGATTCTGCACAAAGCAAAATTCTCTGGTGAAGTGGTGATTTTCAATTTCCATGGGAGATTAAGACCGAAGAAGTAGTTGACCTAGAATAATCAGTTACACTTTAAATATAACTAAGGGGCAAAACTATCAATTTACATCTAAACAATGGATAAATAAAAAAGAACCTGTAAATATCACATCCCCAGTTAAAACTTGTTGGTGAATTGTTTCACTAATTGTATTTAAGTGTAATGGATTAACTTATTGACCAAAATCAATCTTGATGAACATTAAACAAGTAAGGAAGGTATGGAGTACACACTTGTTTTAGTTTATACAAGATTCAAAGTAAGAGAAAAATGATTTCAGATTTGGGGGAGCTGTTAGGGTTTTCTCCCATCCACCTTGTGTAATTGAGTCCCTTGAGCATATCTTGAGGTTGAAACCTCAGATCTGGACTGTAGGACATCTTGTGATCCCAAAGACCCAAGCTTTGTGGAAATATAGGTAAACTTTTGAGCACCAAACCCTTGTAAGAGCTTGTATTGGCATTATTGAGCCAATATGTCATGCATGAACGTAAAGCTGCAAGCTTTAGGTGTATTTGAATGGGAATTTTGACTTAAGGGACTTGACGAGTCGATGAGCCAACTCGACGAGTCGGTTAGGGTTTATCCCGATGAGTCTGAGCATGCTCTAACTCGGCGAGTTGACGGGTCAACTCAACGAGTTGCCTTGATGCACTCAACGAGTTGGGTCAACATGGACTGTTGACTAGAGTTTGAATTCTGTTGAGTATTGAGGTTTTGACCAAATGTGAGTAATGGAGACCATGGAGGGGTAGAATGGTCTTTTACCCTTCCCAAGAGTTAGAGAGGGGCTAATATGAGTTTATTTAGAGTTGTTATTTAATTAGAGATAATTATTACATGTGTTAGGCGGAGGCTAGATCGGTGATTCATGTACAAGGTGTATTTGCTTGCTTGCTTCGAGGTGAGTCTTCTCACTATACTTACCTAGAGTGGTAATCTTTGTGTGACCGGAGGGTGTTATGTACTTATATTGAGTACTATGATATCCTGCATTGTGTCTATGTGCTTTATGATGTGTATTATTCTGAGCATACTGAGTTAGGACCGGAGGTTCCACCCAAGTTGTGGGACCGGAGGGTCCCACTGAGACACATTGATCGGAGGGTCTTATTTTGAGCATAGCCATGAGAGGCTAATGAGATATGTGTGGTTTTTTGGGGAACTCACTAAGCTTCATGCTTACCGTGTTCTGTGATATGTGTTTCAGGTACTTTTCTTGGATTGCGGGAAGGCGCCATCTTGACTATACATACAAGACAAAGGGTTATGTTTTGAGGATCCTGGATTTTTAATCAAACAATTATGGAGTTGTGTTTGATAATTATATACATAGGATTTTTGTGTGAAATATGTTATGAGAATCATGTGATTTTAAAATGAAAAATTTATTTGAAAATTTACGGTGTTACATTTTGTTTTATCTTATTTATATTTCCTTGCAGCGACATTTGTGAAAATTGATGTTTGTATGTTTCTATTGTTACCAATGGTGAAAATGGATTTGATTCTTTCGTTTGTGGTAGTGTCAAGATTTAACAAATAAGGAAAGATTTTCATCAACCAAGTTTCATTTGCACAGAAACATAGAATCATGCAACTTGCATTGTATGATGAATGAGAACCTTCATCTTTGGGAAATTAAGACTAATTCATTATTCACATGTATATGTGAGTCAAGTAAAGGACTAAGGGATCTAGTACACATCATTATGCACTGGTCAGGTCCACCACAAAGAACAATAAGACTATTCGTTATGATTTACTAAAGTTAGTAAATATGGTTGTACTTACAAGATTAAGTGTAAATCTGAATCATTAGAAAAGTTTTAATGTATAGCAGAATGAACAACAAGAATCAGTTAGGCAGAAAGATTAAAAGTTTCTCCAATCTGAAAGGAAAGGAGAGTACTTTAGTATCATGTTTTATGATCATTTTAATGATTATGAAAACCATATCACAATTGATCCTCTAAGGACATCTTAGTGCATTTGTATGGCTAAGAAGAGGAATCGTGAATTGTTGAAATGGTAAAATCAAAAGGTGAGTCATACTTTGTTCCAAAATCAAGTTTTACTTGAGTGACATATCTTAAGTAGGTTATAACACATTCAAATTGGTAGTTGTAATTTTTGGAGAAAACAAAAACCAACTAAGACCAATTGTGTGAAGTGTTATTCTTGATAAGAATCCGCTCTAACTCTTGAATATTTGTTTGTCAAGTAATGTTTCTTGACAAAGTGAATCTTATGTGTCAAGAGAACAGTAGGAGTCTTAAAGATCTTGAGTAGTTTCAAGAACTAATCAAGAATAGAACCTATTGTTTATCACTAGCACATGACTTGAGGTTTGTAACCTATCGTGTTGACATATTATTTTTTCTGTGCCCATTCCAGTTAAAGGTTGACTATGTGTGTGAGTTCTATGAGTTCTCAATTGATTGCATAAGGCATTAACCCGTAAAGGTGAGCTTCTCAACAAGTTGGAAGACATGGTAGGCCCTTGTGCTGCCAAGTGGCAAGAAATTAAGGTTGACCAAGTTCAGTCCATATGAGTTTGAATTTGTCATAGATCTTGTCCTATGATAATGGTTAGAAATAACAAATTCACATGGATAGGAACATATACACCATAAAATCTAAGTGTCACAAGGTTTATCTCCATTTCATGAAAATGAGTGTGAGGAAACACTTTCACTAAGAAGATTTTGAGGAGATAGCAGCTGTGTTAATTGCATTCTCAAATTCGATTATGATTATGGAATCCCTCTTCATAATTCGAATTGTGAGAAATAGCAAATAGTTTGAACATTCGCTTCTTACCGTTGTATGTTCTGAAATAGTTTAGGCACACATGAGCTTTCTAACTAAAGGTGTATGAGCTTAGATAAAGGCTTATCGAAGCATCTCGGATAAGAAATCTGAACTTTGGAAAGAAGGTCAATAAGTATTGGTTTCTAGAAGTCCAGCTAATTTATGGGTACATGTCAAAGCTAGTGGGAGAATAAGTGTTGTGTTGGTAAAAATATAATTATCATGATAGTGGGAGCATGATCATTATGATAAGTGTTGCAAGTCAGCAATGCTATTTATAGGAAACAAAGTTTTAAATTCAAAGTTGCAAAATTTGAAAAGTTGTTTTGCTATAGTGAGGGAGAGGATACTTATAATTTATTTCGAATCTAAAAGCTTAGATTTAATTAATTAGACTTAGTCATGGATATATATATATATATATATATATATATATATATATATATATATATATATATATATATATATATATATGATTACCATATTGGAATGTTTCAACATGGGAATTCTCTGTATGGAAATGTTATAGCAAAAGACTGGTCGAGAATCATGTCTTTATGTAAGACATTATGAATCTTATCCTATATTCTTCGGGTATAGGATCGATTGCATGTGCTATAATATTCACGTGTTCTAATTTTCCAAATGCCTAGGGCATTAAGAGGGGAAAAGGATTAAAACAGGATATGACTAAAGTAGTTAAACAACTGTTAAGGACAATCTAGGGTTCGCCAATGATTGGTCACTTATGGGCAGTTGGAAGTATAGTAATGAATGGACCATATTGACTTTATTATGAATAGACAAGATTCTACTAATAATGAGTTGTCATATGGAAATTATGGAAATGTTTCCATAATGGGAGTTGGATATTAAGAATTTTCGAGAAAGTTAGAAACTTTTATGCAAGAAGGATGTTCAAAGGAATGTACTTTGAGTGTGAGACATCATTTCTGGGGAATTGTCTTGTAACAATCTCCAATGGAATACTTTGTAATATCGTTGGCAAAGTCTCTGTGAGTTTTCGTACCTCAACATTGCAAAACGTACGTTGCATGATAGTTAAGAATCTAACACATTCTAGTAGTGACAAGAATTGGTATTCTTACACTAGTAATAAGAATTTGGAATTGTGAAATGAGTTTCATTGGAAATGTCTTCTATTGATCTATTTCACAAAGTAAGGACCATAGATAAATATAGTGTGCATGTTTGGAGCATGGGATAACTATTGTTTTAATTCAAGTATTAAGTTGGTAAATCGAAACATTATACAATGATAATGTGTAATCAATATGGTTATTAAATAAAAGGTGTTTCATTTATATTCAAAAGTTTTGAGACCCTATTGGATTCGATTATTCTTGTGTTTCACTTTGCATGTTTTGACTTCCCGAATATTAAATTATTCAAACTATCCGCAGTCGATAATACTTTGGAAGTAGGTCTTGAAGCTAGACTGTCATGAATGGTTGTGTAGATTGTCTAAAGGTGTTTAGACATAGCACAAGTTTGCTGTAGTATTCTTGAGTACTCCTGTAATAATATTTGAGTATTGGACTAAACCCACACTCATTTGAATCACTTCATGGATTTTATCATGAGTGATCATGACACGATAATATCTTATATTCTTGAAACCAAGACATGTGAGTTGTAGTTTACAAGTTGGTTGTGCATTCACATATGTAAATTCACCGGCAAGCACATGAATCGAAGTTTATCCGTTCCTTTTACCTAATGTGGGATAAAAGCGATATTTGTGGGCCCCTCGATGATTTAGTGATGACAACCCTAAGCGCTTGGCCAAGCCTGGACTGATTTGATATGTTCAATTAGTCAGTCATCATAAATCGGAAACCGGGAAACACCACATGAATAGAGAGAATGATTATAATCCATGTGTCAGTTCATAGGATATCTGGAATGGAGGAATATATGATATCTTATCTTATGGACGCGTTACTAATGAGATCAGAGTTCGACAACAATCTTTTAAGAGCTATGATTGCCAATCGGATTTTGAAGTCGTACTTGCAATTATAGTTATTAGACTTATCCAAGTTGGAGACTGTTAGATTATGTGTCTAAGCCCATAACTATAATTGGTATGTACTTGACCCGATACATCATGGTCCGTTTGGGTTGTAACACTCTAGAATAATTTGATTGGATAGATATTTAAGAAAGAGGTTGTTTGTGATTTATTAATATATTATAAGTATAATATATTAATTGAGAAATCATATTATTTAATTAGTATTGATCAAGAATTAATTTGGAATTAATTTAGTGATCAAAAGAAACTAATTAAATTTGCAGGGACTAATTAGGTAAATCGGTAATATTTATAGTTTGGTCTAATGATCCATGTTGATTAGAAATGGACTAAATCTTTATGAGGATACATGAAGAGTTAGTCCATAAGGATAATAAGTTATTGGATTAAAAGCCTAAGTGAATTAAGGTTTACAAGTTTAAGCCTTAAAGATTCCAAACTATAAATATAATCCCTAGCTTGCTAAAATCGACACACTATGAGTCTAAGAGAACCATAACCAATTTTATGTCTCCTTACTTCTCTCTCAAATTCCTCCTCTTGTTTCTGTTTTGTTATAAGACATTTGAGGCATCACACTTGAGGTGCTAGGCTCTTGAAAGACTATTATCTACAAGCTACAACAAAGAAGTAATCTTCTAACTTACATTTATGATTCATATGTCAAATTGTGTGCTAGTTGTAGGTTTCAAGCTTTGAAATTTTTTGTTGCATGTATAACTAGAAAAAACATAAATCCAATGATATTAGGGTTGTATATGCATAATAGGAGTGTTATAGTACATAAAACCCAACACAAATCACTACCATTTCTAGGGAAGGAGCGGTAGCAAGAAGATGAAGGTGTCAACCACAGAAGTTTGTATGGTTTTTGGAAGTGCCATGGAATTTTATTATCACAAGGTTTGGAGATGGTAAAAATTCAGAGATTCTACTAAGGATGGGGAGTTGGAGTAAATATTCGCTAGTTCACAGCAACGGTTATGGTCTTTGTCACCAGCATAAGGGACTTAAGGAATTAGTGTTGTATCATGGGAAGCGATTTGGGATTATCGGATTTGCTAAGCTTTCGAGGAATATTCATCTGGATTTCAAAAGTTATGCAATCATCGAGATTGGATAGTAATGGGATGCTATTATTGGTAAGCGCGGGCCATCGACGATTCATATTATAAGAAGGAAATATGGGTTGGGAATCCATCGAATTGTGTCGGTTGGGAGAGCTTCGACGAATCCAAGTGGGGGAAATCGTTTAAAATTCCGGGAGTTGGATCAGGTGTGAAACTAGGTTAAGTTTCACATCCCACTCGGGAGGGGAGATGACTCAAGTGGCCATCTAGATTGAGGTGGTGTAAGTTGGGAGTTTAGGAAACTTCCAACAGTTGGTCGACGTCTTCTTTGTGATGTATAATAGGCATGTGGATGGATCCAGGTTGAGGGTTGTGTTAGAGCCTCGCTTCCTGTTCCTGTTTGATGAAGGCTTTGGGGTTTGAAGCATGACCCGAGCACCTAATTAGAATTTAGTTGGATGTAGGTTCGACTCAGGGTATTTGGGGTTGATATGGTATAAGTCTGATAAGACTCTGGATGGTAACCATGGCGGATTAGACGCGTCGTAATGTGACAACCATCAATATTTGAGACAGTTCCAGATTTGGATAAACTTAGTTGCACGTATAGGAATGACACATAATAGACTTAGTAACTAGAACTAAGTTATAACCTACTAGAAACTTGGAAACAATTAGAAATGATGGATAGTGTACTTAGATTCACATTGATATGTGAATCTTCAATTTAACTTGAATCTTGGAATCACTACATAGAAATGCCAATAAACTGATAAAAACTAATTACAAACATTATTTTTTACTAGAGAGAGTTATGAAATTCTAACATAACTTGAAGTCTCAAAAATTCAATTAATTTTGATATCCAAAGACTTACAAACTCCTTAAAACCCTAAAATCCCTAAAAAAATTTAATTTTTATAAATCTAATATCACTATTTATAAAAATGGTTATGAAACTTATAATAACATCATAGAATAACTAAAATTTGGAAATACAATCAAGAAAGATATAAGTTAAAATATTCAACATATATCCCTAATTATTAGTCTAAAAATCAAGAGTTTTATGCATAAAAACTTAGTTAAGTTGCATATTTTATAAATATTTGATATTTTTATAAAAGATTTAAATTTTATAAAGATAAAAGAGAAAGGGAGGGTATTACACCTCATAATTTTGGCCTCTATCCTCCACATACCTCTCTTCCCAATATCATAATCACATCCCTTATTTCCCACACTCCACCTTTCTCTTTCTCTCTCTAAACACTTCTCTCTTCCTTTTCTCTAAAACTGACGAACATAGATGCCAAATATGTGGGAGAGATTTAGCCAGTCCATTCTTCATGTGTCCATTTATATCTCTGTATTTTGGTGGCTGATTTTGGTCAAGGGAAACCCCAAAGAGATGACAAGAGAGATTGGATATCCAGAGAGACAGAATCTCTCTTTCTCTCTTTTATCCTCTCTAAAAACCCCATTCTTTCCCCCTCTCTCTAACCCATAAAAATAATCAGTCAAGAACATCATTTTACTCAAAATATTCATCATCTAGTGTTATACATCAAGGTAAAATCGAGTCCCTCACATTTCCTTTAGTTTATTTTCAAAGATTTCAAGTTTTCTTTCATTCTCTTCTTCTCCTACACCTTTCTCTTTTAAAATCTGTGTGCATGTTTATGCACTTCGAATTTGGCGATGATGGTGGTAGGATTTCACCCAAGAACAACATGCATGTTGTTTGATGGTGAAATCCAAGGACCAAAACCTATGTTAAACCCTAAAATATAGATTTTTTTCTAGTTTTAAATGTTCATCAACCACATGCATCCAATTTTTCTTCTTAAAAACATCATTTTGAACAAATCAACTACATGCATGGTCCTTAAACCAACATGCATGTTATGATCTTCAAGCTTAGATGCTAAATGATCAAAGCTTGTTGTTAAAAGCTTTTAAATATGTTCATAAAGGATTTATTCACAAACAAATATCTAAAACTCATTTTGTGTCTAAACCCGATTGTTTCCCAAAAGCTCAGTGGTATAATAAGACTAGCTGGAATGTTTCATGTATTAACTCATTTTTCTTGATTTATTGCAATTTTTGCAAGAAAAAAGACCATAAATCACATAAAATAATTCCCAAGGCCAATAAATTCTAAGAAAATTCAGGGAAGACCTACATTGTAGGCAAACATCTTTCACAAAGTTTGATCAAATTTTATTACATTTTACTATTATTTTGAATTTTATTTATGTTGAAATCAAATAAATCATAAAATAAGGTTCATAGATATAAAAACAACATTTAATAATTTTTTCTATTTTTAAGCTCCATATAATACATAGAATAATATTTTAAGAATTTTTAGTAAAATATTTATATTTTTTCCGTGATTTATGTGAATTTAATGGACTAAATCTGAAAAAAAAAATAGCTACACTTGTCTTTAAATCATGAAACATTACCAAAAATCCTTTTATTACATTAGAATACCGAATAAAAAGTTTAATGATTTTTCTCAAATGTTTACTATTTTTCACGATTTAAATGCTTATTTAATAGAATAAATAAGGAAAAATAGTTAAACCATTCCAAAAATCATATAAACTTATGAGAACTCCCTTGATTATATTTTAATCTAAAATAAAAAGATGTAGGAGTTAATTCAACTGTTTACGATTTATTTCAAAATTCTTGGTATTAAATACATTTAAATTGTAGAGATCGGGTTTTACTATTCAAAAATGACTTTTAATATTTTTCACAGATTATTGACATGGTAAATTAGCAACAAAAAAAAGTTTAAGAATTTTTTCAAGACAAATTACTATTTTTCCATGATTTTATGATCACTCAAGGAATTAAAATGTTGGAAAATAGCTAGACATATAAAAAAATTCATGAAAAATTATCTTGAGGTCCTTGAATTCAGTTAAAACTGAAATACAAAGTTTGAGAAATTTTAGACCTATTTAGATTAGATTTTGAATATTTAACATTTGAAACACCTCCTAAAATGTTATAATTACATTACAATTAAAATTGCAAGAATTGGAATTTCCATTAAATTTATGGTTAGACAAATTGATTCTTCTAAATCTAAACTATACAGAAAATGTTTCTAAGTTATACAAAACCTAATTTTGACACATTATTTGCATAATTCTATTATAGAAGTGAAGTATGCTGGTGTTAGATTTCGATTAGACACTGACTAGTGCATACCATTATTGTAGGCCATCGGTAGTGGGTCGTGTGGAATGTAGTTCAAGGCATCGTTAGCATCATCACAGAGCATTGTGAGTATTCATGCCTCCCCTATTTTCGATTTTTGTGTTTCGGTGTAAAAGCATGTCCGGAAAACTATTTATTGTTCGTTTTATTTAAATTGATTTGTATCAAACTTGATTAATATATTTTGCTATGTATGTCTATGCAACATGAAACATGAGGCCTTATCGTCTTAAGTCCCTTATACTTTACTCCAACCATTAACTCTTTGAGCCAATGGTCATTATGGATATCGCTATTAGGAATTGACATCTCCTCACTCGTCCGATTGCTTGAGTGCATGATACCATATTAATCTATGGAACGATAAGCATAGATCTTGATAGTGCATAAGTGATAGGCTTGGTTGTGAATTCATTGTTTACTCATATACGTACAAAATAGCTTACTTATTATAGCAATAAAATTTGTTTCTCATTATAACAACGGACTTTTATTACTAGAAACTTAATTACTTGTCTTAGCAATGAACTTGTTTGCTCCTTGTAGCAACGAACTTGATTGCTCGATATAGCAATGAAACTTGTTTACTCGTTTTAGTAACAAACATTATTTCCCATGAGAATATGAACGTTGCATCTCATTTGGGCAACATACTCTATTTCTCATGATGACAATGAACTTTGTTTATGAAAAGTTATTTACTCATTTTAGCAATGTACTTTTATTTATGTAATCTTATATCAAAACTTTGATTACAATTCATGAAACCAATATTATTTTTAACTTATGAACTCACCAACTACTTTTATAGTTGACGCTCGTTTTACATGTTTTTTTAGGAATCACCTAGTAAGAGGAACGTAGAGACACATCACTTTTAGGAGCATTCACATGTTTTGTATTTCAATTACATTGTAATTTCTTTCAAAATATGTTCAAAAACATTGTAAATTGTAATGCTTTTAATATTATGGTTGGTGTTGTCTTTTAACTTTTGCTATGGGCCCCTTTGTACTGTCGCGTATTGTGTTTCAACTTTAGCGGGGTGTGACACGTATGACTATGGGGTGGCCATAGCATTCACTGAAGTGGAAGATAGTATAGAAGTGTTGTAAGTCTACAATGGGATCGTAGCATTTGCTAGATTGAGATTGACCATTGTTTAGGGGTCATGGTATAAGTTAGGGTCAGTTCGTGCCTTAGGCAAGACATTCAGGATTGTCAGAGAGCATTTCTCTGTTTTAGGAGGAGGACAATTGTGATCCGAGGAGGGGTTGGGCCTTTGTAGCTCTAGATTGGGTGAGACCCGTGGGCAAGGCCTGAGTGATTATGGCAATGCTGTTGTATAAGGTGTCTAAGTTCATAACTATATTTAGTATGTACTTGACCCGATTTGGCATGGTCCATTTGGGTTGCATAACATTACAACAATTGGATAGGAAAAGTGAGAAAAGGACACTTATGGTTTGTTAATATATTATAAGTTCTAATATATTAATATTATTATTTAATTAGTATTGATCAATAATTAATTTGGAATTAATTTTGTGATCAAAAGGAGACTAATTAGATATATGGGGATTGATTTGTAAATCATTCATTCTTATATAGTAGGCTTATAGTTCATGACTCACTAGATTAGGCTAGGACCCATTGGGTGCTCTATGGAGGTTAAAACCCATGGATCATGGGGGAAATGAAAACCCATGCACATTAGGGTTTACATGGTGTAACCCTACATGTGTCACACTATATAAACAACCTCATATGGAGCAAAATCGGCCACTAATAAAAGACAAGGAGGGCTAGCCAATTTTTGAGTGAATGTGTTCTCTTCTCAAGTTATTCCAAGAGTTGTGGTGTTGTGTGAAACATTTGATGTATCACATGTGGGGTGCTAGGCGGACAAGGTCTTAAGGAATTCAAGCTACAAGAAAGGTATGTCATTCTACTAGTTTTATATTACAAGTACCCCATACCATGCTAGTTAGGATGAGAACCTAGGAAAATTCTTATTTGCATGAATACTAGAGAAAACATAGATCCAAGGTTTCTAGGGTTGCTTGTACACCATATGAGTGTTAGAATGCTCAAAACCCATTAGTGGTATCAGAGCTTAGGCTTGCTTTCTTGATATTTGATGCAAAATGCTTGAAAAAATCGAATTTTCTGCCCACTGTTTAGTGGACTCTCCGAGTCCATGGGGGGACTTGACGAGTCCAAGTGTATCTTCATCCTACTCGTTGAGTAGGTTCGTGCACTCGATAAGTAGAAGCTCCTGTGTGCAGATTTTCGAGTTTTGCTGCTGGAAATGGACTACAATCATTACCCTAAATTGTTTTGGTCTTATAAAACTTATTTTTGATGGTGTAATGATTATGCTAATCCATTTTCAATGGCTATTATCAAAATTTCAAGTTTTATATGTGTTTATATGTTTCTTGAAATTGTTGATATGAATATTCATGCTTATGAGTTTTAGTAAGATCATAGGAATTATGTGCAAATTGTTTGATGATGTAATTCTTGATCTAAGTGTAATTGATGGAGTCCATAATTTGTCCTCGAGTTATGGATTACCAAAAGTCATTTCTTTAAAAAGGTCATTAAAGAACCATAGGTTACATAAAATGAAGAGTCTTCATTTTAATAAACCATTAAACTAATAAGTTATGAATATGAAAGGTTTTGAATAGTTTCAAAACTTGCCCTCAAGTTTTGGAATTTGTAAAGTCACTTTAGAAAAATTTAATTCCATACCCTAGAGTTTTAAAAGTTAAAATTCAACCCTTATATTTTATGATATTATAAGTTAATAATATATATATATATATATATATATATATATATATATATATATACACACACACATATAGATATACATATATATCATATATATATATATATATATATATATATATATGTATGTATGTATGTATGTATGTATATATATATATATATATATATATATATATATATATATATATTAGAGCAAGTCAATTTTACCGTTAGTAGGCCTCATTCACGAAGTTGGTCTATAAAGGGGTATAAGGTTGTTGCGTATAAAATGACAGATTAATAGATGTCCACTCTCACCCACCGCTTCCTTGACTGGTGGAGGGTCGTTAGCCGAACGGGTAGGGAAAAGACTATAAATCTCATTAAAAGTATAATGATAAATATAAATTAACTAAACCTTTTATGAAGTCCCAATCTTAGTTACTTTAGGAAAATGTGAACTTGGTGCTATCCCATAAAATTACACTCTGTACCTTACCGAGTCGTTGGTGGAGCATGTGTGGGTAACCGACACACTAACATGGACTAGTAAGGATGGCAAAGGGTGACTTAATGTTTATCGTAGATCGGTGGAGCGTGTGTGGGTAACCAACACATCGATTAGGTGATAAAAATTAAGGGTACCAAGTTAATTTGCATGGTTATTCACACCTTGTTTGTGATCATCGAAATCCCAGTCACAAACTTGAGAGGGCAGAATCGAGATTTAAACATGTCATTGAAAAGTTCAATGAATCTCAAAAGAATCTAGGAGTTTCAATCCAAATAAAACCTAATAATTCATTTCATTTTTCATGGTAGAAATTAGTGAATCGTCATTCGCCTACCTTCAAATATTTCATAGCTTGGATTACGACATCCATTTTCCAAGTTATAAAGTATTGTGTTGGGTCCTAGCCTTAATATTACATTTGGGTGTCTTATTAAAGATTCTATATCTAATCTAAACTTGTCTTTCTTGTTTTCAAATGTCTTCCAACAATGCTGCTTTTGGCTCAAACCCTACCGACTCCTTCTCTCTCATGAAACTTTGTGGGGGAGTCATCTTTAATGGTACAAACTTTAATGATTGGATAAGGAACATCAGGATGGTCAAACATTACGAGGACAAGGAATATGTCCTCGACAAGGAGCTAAAAGAAATTAATGAGTCAACTGCTACTCCTGAGAAGATCGCTGACTTTGGGGCACATGAGAGAGATGCTACGAAAGTGGCATGTATCATGTTGGCCACAGTGACAGCTGAACTCCAGAAGTCCTTTAACGAATTTTACCCTTTTGAGATGCACATGGAATTGATGGACTGCTACCATCAAAGTGCTCGTCAAGAGAGGTATGAAATCATCTCTTCCATGATAACAACCCGAATGAAGGATGGTGAATCCGTCACATGCCACATGCAGAAAATGCAAAGGTTTGTGGACCGTTTACTGAAGTTGAATGTGAACTTCCCTGAGGAGTTGGCTATTGATATCATACTACACTCCTTACTTACTTGTTATGATCAGTTCCAGATGACCTATCACATGAACAAGGAGGAGGTCACACTCAGCAAACTTCAAGGAATTTTGAAGACCGCTGAAACCGGTCTCAAGGATAAATCCGTTGTTACTACTCCTACTTCTAACACCGCCCGTGTTCTGGCAATCGGGCAAAGTAGAGGGAAGAAGAGGAAGACCCCTTCGAAGGGTACCAAGGGAAAGTCTCTTGATGGCTCCTCTTCAAGTGGAACCAAAGGTGGTTCTGTCACTCCTTCTTCCAACGCAAAGGAAGCTCAATGCTTCTATTGTTAGGAAAAAGGGCAATGGAAATGAAACTGCCCCAAGTACGTGCAAGATGTTAAGGATGGGAAGGTCAAACCTACCCATGCAGTTATTTACACTATATTGTCTAATAACTCATCACATTCTACTTCTTGGGTTCTTGATACAGGTTGCGGTATTCATATATGTTCTGATTTGTAGGGCTTAAGAAGAAGTGTGGATGTGGAGCACGGAAAAATAAACTTGATCATGGGGAATAGGAAAGCTTCACCTGTCACCAAGATTGGAGTTTATTCTTTGTTGCTAAGTAGTGGGTTAGTATTAGATTTGAATAAGTGTTGTTCCTCGTATGAAATGGCAAGAAATATTATTTCCTTTCATGGTTTGTACATACAAGGATTTAATTTTTCATTTGATAATGAAGTAGGTGGTATTACTGATTAATTTTCTTTATTTTAAAACATTCCCTTGTGATGGTGTATATGAAACTGTGTCGGTTGCAGACAACTTAGGAAATAATGTATTACTTATCGATTCTTCCACTAGTTTGGATAAAGCATCCTTGCAGCATTGTCGTCTTGGACACATTAACAAGAAGCGCATAGGCCAACTCCAGAAGCCTGGAGTCTTGGAGTCATTTGACTTAAGGTCATATGATCGTTGCGAGTCTTGTTTGCTTGGAAAAATGACAAAGTCACCCTTCACGGGTACTTGTGCTAGGGGTGAAGGTTTGTTGGACCTCATACATACTGATGTGTGTGGACCCTTCATAACCGCCACTAGGGATGCTAACCGCTTATATATGACTTTTACTGATGATTACAGTAGATATGGCTATGTCTACATAATCAAGCATAAGTCAGAAACCTTTGAAAAATTCAAAGAGTTTAAAAAGGAAGTGGAGAATCAATTGGGCAGGAACATTAAGATGCTCCGATCCGATCGAGGAGGGGAGTATCTTAGTATAGAGTTCCTTGACTATCTTAAGGAATGTGGAATTCTTTCACCATTGACACCTCCTAGGACACCACAACCGAATGGTGTGGCTAAGAGGCGCAATTGAACCTTGTTGAACATGGTTCATTCCATGATGATTCGAACTTCGTTACCAATCTCATTATGGGGGTATGCCTTAGAGACTGCTGCCCATATCCTAAATCTAGTCCCAACCAAGAAGGTTGCTAAAACACCTCACGAGATGTGGATTGGGAAAGTTCCCAATTTAGACCACATCAAGATTTGGGGTTGCAAGGCTTTCGTGAGGCGTGAGACTCAGGACAAGCTCGAACCTAGAAGCGAATGATGTGTTTTCATCAGCTACCCACATAATTCTTTTGGTTACCTCTTCTACAGACCCAGTGAGAATTTGGTCTTTGTGGAAAGAAGAGGGGTCTTTCGAGAGAAAGAGTTTATAAGACAAGGAAACAGTAGGAGGCAAATTGACCTTGAAGAACTTCAAGAGTCAAGCGGTGGAGGAACCTCAAACCCTAGCTATCAACCTGAGGAGGAAACTCCTATTGATGAGTTCATACCTCTGAGGCGTTCCACAAGAGTTAGGAATCCACCTGAGCATTACTATGGATTTCATATTACTGCGGAAGGTGATGCATTTATCAGTGCTAGTACACTGGTAAATTTGGATGAACCTAACAGCTTTAAGGAATCCATGGTAGGCCCTGAGTCCGCCAAATGGAAAGAGGCCATGGACAGCGAGATTTACTCGATGTATGAGAACAAGTTTGGAACTTGGTTGAAAATTTACCGGGTTGTAAGACGGTCGGGTGCAAATGGATCTTCAAGAAGAAGACTGTCATGGATGGGAATGTACACCCTTACAAAGCGCGACTGGTTACAAAGGGCTTTACTCAAACTTCGGGAGCTGACTATGATGAGACCTTCTCCCCAATAGTGTAGATTAAGTCTATTAGGGTTATGCTAGCCATAGCTGCATTTCATGATTATGAAATATGGCAAATGGATGTCAAAACCGCTTTCCTTAATGGAAAGTTGACTGAGGATGTTTACATGAGTTAGCCAGAGGGTTTTGTTGATGCAAAGCACCGTAATAGAGTGTGTAAGCTTGAGAATCGATCTATGGATTGAAACATGCATCTCGCAGATGGAATCTTTGTTTCGATGAGAAAGTCAAAGAGTTTGGTTTTTCGAGGAGCGAAGATGAGTCCTGTGAATATGTTAAGGCTAGTTGGAGTATAGGTAGCTTTTCGGTATTGTATGTGGATGACATACTACTCATAGGAAATGACATCCCAACCTTGCAGGAGGTTAAATCCTGGCTTGGGAAGTGTTTGGCTATGAAGGACCTTGGAGAAGTTGTTTATATCTTAGAGATAAGGATATTGAGAGACAGGAGTAAGAGACTAATTGAACTTAGTCAAAGTACCTAGTTGGATAAGATGCTAAAAAGGTTCAGCATGCAAGATTCCAAGAAAGGTGACTTACCAATCCAGTGTAACACCAAACTGAGTAAGACTCAGAGCCCGAGTACAGAGGCTGAGATAGCTGAGATGAGTCGAGTACCGTATGCTTCTGCTGTAGGTTCGATCATGTATGTTATGACTTGCACTCGCCCTGATGTGACTTTTGCTTTGAGCATTGTCAGCAGATATCAAAGGAATTTGGGCAAGGCTCACTGGACTGCGGTAAAGAATATTCTCAAGTACCTATGGAGGACTAGGGACTGGGTCCTTACCCTCAGTGGGAGTGATGACTTGAGAGTGGTGGGGTATACTGATGCTAGTTTCCAGACTTATAGGGGTATTTTCCGCTCTCAATCGGGCTGAGTCTTGACCCTAAATGGAGGGGAAATTATTTGGAAAAGTTCCAAGCAGGAAAAAGTGGTTGATTCAACTTGCGAATCAGAATACATAACAGCAAGCAAGGTGGCAATGGAGGCTATATGGCTAAAGAACTTCATTGGAGACCTTGGAGTTGTAGCAACTATTAAGGAGCCTATGGAGATTTTCTATGACAACAAGGGTGCAGTTGCCTTAGCTAAGGAACCAAGGGATCACGGCAGATCCAGGTACATCGATAGAAAATACCACTTCATTAGACATCGGATACAAGAAGGACTCCTCGTGGTAAAGAGGATATCATCAGATGAGAACCCATCAGATACCCTCATGAAGGGACTGTGTAGGGTTAAGCATTTGCAGCATGCGAGGCACATTGGGATGAAGGATGATATTAGTTTTATAGATTAGGTAGCTATTTATGAAACTTGTAAAATGTAAATTGGCAATTGATGATTAAATAGAAGCTTTTGTTTATTTATAAGTAAAGTGTTACTATCTTGTGTCAATTATTTACTATTTGTTTCAATTTTGCATATTTTGACTTCCAGAACAATTACTTTATTCAAACTCTCCACAGTCAGTCATATGTTAGAAGTAGATATGAATCAAGACTGTCATGAATTGAGTTTGTAGATGTCTAAGATATTAGACATAGAAAAAGTTGCTACAACATTAATGAGTGCTCATAAGTTATGAGTATTGGATTCAACCCACGCTCACTTGTATCACTTCATGGAATTTATCTCGAGTGATCGTGAGATGGTAATATCACATAAGTCTTCAAACTTAGAGATATGAGTTGTTGATTATGCTTTGGTTGTGCATTGATTGTACGAAAACGCATCGGTAACTCGATGTTATAAAACGTGATTTTGTGTATGATTCAACAAGTAGTTAATACAAGCATATGAGTCGAAGTTTATTTGTTCCTTTTAATCCATGGAGGATTAAAAGAAATATCTGGGCCCCTCGATGATTTTGTTTTGACCTATGTACCGGGCCCGGTCAGAACCAAATTGATGTGTTCAGTTTAGTTCTATGTCAAACGAATCGGAAATCGGGAAACAAACGGATGGACAATAAGTACGACATTGTTCCATGTATTTGTCCGACTGATATCTACAATAGAAGATTATATGATCACTTATCTTAAATGGCGCATCATCATCTTATTTACACGAGACTTTGAAAGAGCTACGATTGCTGGTCGGTTCCTGAAGTCATACTTGTAACTATAGTTATTAGACTTATCCAAGTGGGAGACTGTTGGATAAGGTGTCTAAGTCCATAGCTATATTTAGTATGTACTTGACCCAATTTGGCATGGTCCATTTGGTTGCATGGCATTACAACAATTGGATAGACAAAGAGAAAAGGACACTTATGGTTTGTTAATATATTATAAGTTCTAAGATATTAATATTATTATTTAATTTGTAAATCATTCATTCTTATATAGTAGGCTTATAGTTCATGATTCACTAGATTAGCCTAGGACCCATTGGGTGCTCCATGGATGCTCTATAGAGGTTAAAACCCATGGATCATGGGGGAAATGAAAAGCCATGCACATTAGGGTTTACATGGTGTAACCTTACATGTGACACACTATATAAGCAATCTCATATGGAGCAAAATTGGCCACTTATACAAGACAAGGAGGGCTAGCCGATTTTTGAGTGAAAGTTTCTCTTCTCAAGTTATTCCAAGAGTTGTGGTGTTGTGTGAAATATTTGAGACATCACAATTGGAGTGCTAGGCTCACAAGGTCTTAAGGAATTCAAGCTACAAGAAAGGTATGTCATTCTACTAGTTTTATATTACAAGTACCCCATGTCATGCTAGTTAGGATGAGAGCCTTGGAAAATTCTTATTTGCTTGAATATTAGAGAAAACATAGATCCAAGGTTTCTAGGGTTACATGTACACCGTACGAGTGTTAGAATGCTCAAAACCCATCAAATGCAGGGGGGACATGATGGAGATCGATTGGATCAAGGTATTGGATCATGGTTTTAGTAGGGACGGTCATGTGGTCAGTGAGTGGCATAGAGTAATGTATACGCTAGGGTAGCCTTGTCAGTTCGTCTCTCGGAACCTAACCTGGTGGCTGGACCAGGTGTGAGAATGGTAGTCTCAGCGGTGGCCTGGGGATCTTTATATCCAGGTTTAGTAAAGGGTAGCCATGAATCAAAAGATTTCGTGTGTAATTCAAGTGAAAATCCTTGGATATCCGGTTGCAAATTAAGTACCGAGTTTGCCTTTGGCTGAAACTCACATTGGGAATCGTGAGTGTGTATGCAATGTCTTTATTTCAACAAGATAATAATTAATGAATGTGTATGCCAAGGGATTCAACTGAAGGGTTCAGGGAAAAAGGGTTGTTTTCAGTTCTGATCGTAGAGAGGGTCCTTGTGATCGTGCTTTCGAATGATTTTTACCAGTATGTAGATCTGGAAAGTTATGGCACTTCACAATTATAGCAGGAGCGTTTCAGTTCCGCAGTTAAGGAATCATTGACTTGTTTAATGCTAGAAGGTTTAACTCTCATCTTGTCTATTGCGGCGCAATATGTTCATGGATTAATTATCTTCAAGAAGTGTCTTCTACTCGAAGGATTATCTAATCCCTTTTGTCAAGTGAAAAATTTTCGGCATCAACGCATGGTCTATGATTATGTTTTCCAGTGGTTATATCAAGTAATCAGAAGTTTGGTAGTCAGTTTGGAATTCAAAGTGGAGTTGATTTAGTAGTGGTTCGGTATGGGCTGTCTGTCGGGGAGTCAGACAAGTTTAGGATTTCAGATTTCGGGTAGAGTAGAAATGGTCATTCTTCAAAGATTAATTTAAGTTGTGTAAGAATCTATTTATCGTCAGGATTTGGGAACCCTACTAAGGTTGGGTTCGGTTGCATGTTTGGAAGATTGTTGTATGCCCAGGGTTTCTTTCTAGGTCCGTATCGGGGTTGTGGTTGAATTGCTCAGGTTGTATGGCGTACATGGGATGGTAAGGAATGATTTGGAGGAAGGAATCTAATTTAATTAGGGGAGAGATGTAACACTCGATTCAAATTACTTTTCAGTTTAGACCCCTTGGTGTGTTAATGTTTTGTAGAATTGGTCCCCATGGAGCAAATTTACCAACTTTAGGAAAGTTGGAGTATACTAGGCATACTAGTACATGTTGATACCATTAGTAACATCCCCATCTGGCACATATCACAGTATTGTGGAAATGTTTTGTTCTCCTTCCAAGCTGATATGAGATTTGGTGCAGCCCACCTTCACCCCTGATTATAGGGTTCGACGTCCCCGTTGAACATATCGACCCGTGACCTAGCTCTAATACCATTTATAACATCCCCCTCTGGCACGTATCACAATATTATCCGCTTTGGGATCCCGGCAGGAAAACTTCCCAGGGGGCCACCCATCCCTGGATTACTCTCGTCCGGGCATACTTAACTGCAGAGTTCTTATGGGATCTGCTGCCCTCACAGCTTTAAAACGCGTTGTGATAGGGAAGGTATCCACACCCCTTATAAGGAAATGTTTCGTTCTCCTTCCAAGCCGATATGGGATTAGTGCAGCCTACCTAAGTGGATACCTTCCCTATCACAACGCGTTTTAAAGCTGTGAGGGCAACAGATCCCATAAGAACTCTACAGTTAAGCGTGTCCGGACGAGAGCAATCCAGGGATGGGTGGCCCCCTGGGAAGTTTTCGTTCCGGGATCCCAAAGCGAATAATATCGTGATACGTTCCAGAGGGGGATGTTATAAATGGTATTAAGGTTGGGCACGGGTCGATTTGTTCAACGGGGACGTCGAACCCTATAATGGGGGTCAAGGTGGGCTGCACCTAATCCCATATCTCCTTGGAAAGAGAACAAAACATTTCCTTATAAGGGGGTGTGGATACCTTCCCTATCACAACGCGATTTAAAGCTGTGGGGGCAGCAGATTCCATAAGAACTCTACAATTAATCATGCTTGGGCGAGTGCAATCCACAGATGGGTGACCCCTTAGGAAGTTTTCACGTCGGGAGCCCAAAGTGGACAATATTGTGATATGTGCTAGAGAGGGATGTTATAATGAGCACCGCCAATCACCCTCTGTCACCACTTTCCAAGTACCATCTCAAGTTAACCCAAGAAACCAATCACCACCACCATCGAATCATTTACTAGTCACCACCATTATAATGTCATTTACCGGTCACCGCCCTTTCCACAGCCATCTCCACATTCTATTCTTCAAGTTTGCTTTTCATCTTTTATTAATTTTTTGTGCTTCTGAGAAAACAATCACCACCACCATTGGATGATTGCACCACCACACCATCACCGTTTCATATTTAAACCCTAATCTTTCTTCTCAATCATCTCCCTCTTCAACATAATTTACAAACATCATGCAAAATCAACCATCTATCGTATGAGGTTGAAAAGGCACAACCATCACACGTCGTCCCCATAATTATTATTAAAAACACCTCTACACCACCACCGTCAAATTTTGAGACACTTGTGGAAGACGAACTCTACGTCGGTGTCCCTATCTATCTCACCACCACTGTTGCACCTTACCACCATCACGACCTACCACGACTTAATCGTTGTCATTGTTCTGTGCCTCTCACTCTCTACTGCAGAAATGTGAATGACATACACGTACGTACACACTTCATGGTAGCTTCATCTTGATCTATTAAGGGTTAATATTCTCCAACACCCCAAACTCATGTTGTGCAATTTTATATGATTTCTATTAGTTCTTTCTTTCTTTTCGTCAAAAGTTCACACGATTCTCTATTATTTAGTTTATTTTTTTTGAGTGTTTTCTTTCTTTTTGTCCAATACTTGTACCAAACTTGCATATGTTCACCACTATCGAACATCTCATGATATAATATCATCCCTATGGCCTATTGCTTGTCTCTTTGCCTCTATGCTTGCTATGTAGTTTCTCTTTAGGAGATGGGTGAAGATGGTTGCGAACCAACAACATTGTGGATGGAAGTATGATTTTATTGTAGATTTTTTTTTTCTTTTTGTTTTTTGTTTTTTTTGTATGGTCATCTTTATTTTTTTAATTAGTCATTCATCCATGACTGAAATTAGCATCATGTTTTTGTTTTTGTTTTTTATTTATTTATATTTGCTTAGGCTAAAGGTATGGTAAATGTTTTACATATGAAAAAAATATACCACATAGGCATCATGTAAGTTTTATCTTTTTTTGCATAATTTACTTATGAGTGGGGTGTGGTGATGTTTTTGCTTACAAACTTTTTTTTAATTCAAAAAATAT
Source organism: Lactuca sativa (assembly GCF_002870075.4). NCBI lineage: Eukaryota > Viridiplantae > Streptophyta > Magnoliopsida > Asterales > Asteraceae > Lactuca > Lactuca sativa. Next base: position 153,272,352 of record NC_056631.2, read on the forward strand.
AAAAATTACTTTTAAAACAAAAAACATAAATATCAGTTACTTTGTTTAATACTTGTAAACATAAATATTAGGTATTTATCCTAAATAATAGTTTTCATATCTACTATAATAAATGAAGGTTTTTTTGCCACATGTCCTCTTCTCATTCATTTAGACACATGACATTTTCTAGAATTTTTAAATTTTCTATTTTCCACTTGTCATTTTATTGTATTTTTCATTTTATTAAATTAAAGTTCCACATTTAATATATAAGTTAATATATATGTAAGGTATTTATTAGAAAGAGTTTATATATGTAATGTATTCAATACATTAAAACCTCATTAATTTTAATAATTTAAAAAATTTCTCATTTTTCTTATAAATTCAAAATTTTCAAATTGTTAAAATTTTAAATTTAATTTTTTTTTAAATAAACCAATGTAATACATGGGTCTCACACCTAGTTGTATTAATATATAAAACATAATTATTTTAAATTAATCATGTGTACATATTTAGTTTTACTTAAAATTTCATCTAAGATTTTTTTTTTATGTATATATTAGAGTGGTACGTGCTTTACTTTCAGCCCAATAGACATCAATTTCAAATAAAACTCACCCCAACCGATACATTCTTCCATTTAAACGGCAAACCCAACGGTGCAAACATACCAATAGTATATTACCGCCGACAAAAAAAAACTAGGGAGCAGTGCTCACCGCCGGTAATAATGTCCACGTTGGTTTGCCATCAGTAAAAAACGCATGACACCATGCAATCTTATAATTAGAACTTATGATCGAATTGACTTAACTGAATGTTACTTTAACATAATTAGTACTAGAATTGACTTAACAAAATGTTACTTTAACAGGATTTCTTGTAAAAAAATGATTACCACGGTCGATTTTTGATTGTTTGATCTTTGATAAAATCGGCTTTCTTATGCTTCATGTAAAATAGAGTTCGTGTGACTCATTTATATATCATTTAAGTGTAATTTGCTTTGATGTTCAAAATGCTATGGATTAGTTAGGTTGGTGACGATGAAAAAAAGAGAACAAGGGTTGTCATGGTCAATCTTGAAAACAAGAGTATCAAGTGGGGGTGTACAGTTATACCCTTTTGTGTAGATGTTCACTTGACATGTCTAAATTTTTGTTGTTTTGTTCCTTTTCACAACAAGGTTTAAATTAAAGTTTGTCATTTTATCAAATTGGAAGAATTTACCCCTTGTAGTTGATTTTAATGCTATCTGATGATGATTTTAAATTTTTGGACAAAACTTGATGTCTTGTGTATCTATTAAGATAGAGTGTAATGTGGTATTTTGGCCTACGATTGGACGATTTTTCCCAAATTGTTGATGTTACTATATCTTATGGGATTTTGTCAGACGATGGAAACTGCCACTTTTTCCTTTTAATGATATTGTTGTATGATGTATTCTGAATTCTCTATTGATTTGAGATAAAGCAAAGTCGTGGTGGTTAATTAAAAGTTCATTCAATTTGGGTGCTTTTTTTATGAAGGTGCTATCAAACTTTGTTGATGTCAGGTTTAAGTGGCCTGCTCAATAGTTAATTCCAGTCGCTCTCAAATGATTGTGAAGTTGCTTCTCCTCGTCATCTATAGGTTTAAGGTTCTGGTGTCTTTTTTTTTTTTTTTTTTTTGTAGAATTTTTCATTTAGTTTGTTACGTTTGTAATTTTCTTTTGTTCTTACTCTTTGTATTTTTCCAGCTCTCCATGGATTTTCCTTTTACATATTATGCTAAAAAACATAAAATCATTTAATTGGCTTTCTGATTAAAAAAATTATATTATTATTATTATAATATAGTTTTTATAATCATATTTAACTAGCTTGATAAATACTGTAATTTACAAATTTATTTATTGAAATGTATTTTTTTGAACTTTTTGAAAGATGTAAATATTTCAAAATCATAACCGATATAAAAAAAAACATTAAACTATTCAAATCAAATATGTTAAATAAAACAATAAACCCATTTTATAAAATATATGACGCAAATTCGTCGTTTCTTGTTTAGTTAGATTTCATTATACATACAATAAATTTCCAAATGGTGTGTGCAAAGTGGCCGGTATTGAGCCGACTTCAATACTAGATTGTTTGGAGCATATTTAAAAAAAATGCAAGGAGGCTTAAAAGTTGTTTATATTGGGCGTGTTTGGCAAAAGTAACTGTTAGTTGGAAGCGGGTAGCGGATAGCTGATAGTGCGTAGCATGTAGCGGGTAGCTGGTAACGGGAAACTGTAACTTTTATTTGTTATATGAGTGTTTGACAAAAATAGCTGGAAGGTTTTTAAATATATAAAATTACATAAAAGGAAAACTGATTAAAAATAAATAAATATATAAATATATTTTTAAGAGTAATTATGGAAATTGATTTCAAAAGTTCAGTAGAGTTTTGTTAAACGCTACATGAAGTAGCTTTTAGATATTAAGCGTTTTGTTTAAACTAAAAGCTAAACGCTCGTACTACCAAACGAAGTTTTTTGTTTAAACTAGAGCGTTTTGTCAAATGCAAAAATCTAAAAGCTTCCAAACGCTTCCAAAAACTCTGTGCCAAAAACGCCCATTGTGGGCTAAGGTAATACTTTTATTTATGATTGCCTCGTACTTAAAAGTTAAAAGTTGCTTAAGATAAAACTTTTATTTGTGATTGTTGAACATCATATAAGCTTTCAAAATTCATTAATTCAGATATTGATTTGAAATATATTATTCGAAAGAAAAGTAAAGTAAAAAGATAGTCATTTATAACTAATTAAGGCACCAAATTTCCTTATTTCATTTCATCGCGGACTTTCGGTATGCTATATTACGTCTGACATTCCTAGCTTTTTTTTTTTTTTTGTCAAAAACCTATGAAAGCTCCTGGTCCTTTGATGTCACTTAGGTTCCTTGGCTAACACAATAACTGTTAGATACATTTTATATGTATCTGTTAGCATGTTTTTGTTAGTGTTTTTTTATAAAAAAAACATAGCTATCTCTCTTGTTTTTTATAAAAGTCATGTTTGGATGTATTGTTTTAGGCTTTCCTTTTTATATGTGTAAATGAGTTGAGTCTTTTTCTATAAAGAGGAAGTGAGTGACTCCCATTATGTAAGAATTCATATGGAGTGTTAGACTAGAGAGAGAAACTTGTACAAACCCATTTGTATATTCTTTCTAGATCTAATATGAGCTTACAAAGAATTATTTACTCCTTGTGTTCTTGAATTTGTATGATGAATCACTAGATCTTTTCTATTCCGCACAAGCCATCAGAATCAACACAACTACAATTGGTATCAGAGCGGGTGTTCTTGATTTTCATCAAGAATTGATCCTTGATGGCTATTTTGATTTGGTGATTCTTTTTGTTCATTGATCATCTTGTTTAGAGAGTGTTTTTGTGTTCTAGAAGTCGAATTTTTCTTTGATTTGATCCATAATTCGACTTTCTCTCTCTAGAATACTTGTTTGTGTTACTTTCTCTCTCTAGAAAACCCATTCATAATCACTTTCTCTCTCTAGTAATCTTCAAGTTCTAGTGATCAAAAATGATGGTTTTCTTGGAGCATGCTTCTTGGATTGTGATCATTAAAGATGTCAAATACAAAATCGGTTTAGAACAATTCCTTGGATTAATATTGAAAGGCTTAATGATTTCATGGGATACTTTGATTTCTTATGGAGGTTTGAAGGATGATCATGGAGGATTGATTTTTCAACCACTTTCAAAGATTGAATGCTTGACTCAAATTTGCTATAATCTGAAGAATGAAAGAGATAAAAAGGAAAGAAAGGAAAAAGAATTGTTTGATGAGTATTTCATTTCTCTTGTTGAAAAACCAAGTGATCTTCATGCTCTTATGTTTGTTGAAGATGTTCTTGATGATCATCATGTTCTTGATGTTCAAGAAAAAGGAGTTCAAGTTGATTTTCATGATGAAAAAGTTTTTTGCTCAATTGGAGTTCAAACCGATGGTGTTTTGTGTTCTTGTGATTCGTTTGAAGGAATGATTCCTTATCGGAAGCCGGTGGTTCAAGAAAATCACAAATATCAAACTCCAAAAGATTTGATTCAAACTCAAAATGTTCATGTTGTTGAAAGTGGGTTTGTTCATGAAGTCAAGTCTTCAAGATGCAAAAAGATGAGAAAGAAAAAGAAGAAGAAGATGAATCGGAAGAACAAGCGGGTTTACTTACAAAAATCGTCAAATGTTGTGAAGCCGAAATCCGTGAAACAAATTTGGGTTCCAAAGCAACAATCTCCAAGTGTTGAATTGAATTCGAAGTCAAAACCCAAAAGTGTTGGTGGTTCTTTTGAAGATGTTCTTGGATCGTTGAAGAACACGAAGAACACGAAGAACGAGTTGTACATCTCGCATGGTGGGTGGTACAATGTTCGATTTGGAGATTTTCTTATTCCGAAAAAAGAACCAAGATCTTCCAAATTTGATTCGTTCGTTGAAAACGGATCTCGATTCGTCAAAAAGGTATCTCAAATTCTCAAATGGATTCCAAAACGTCCATGATTTCAATTCGTGCTTTTCGTTTTTCATTTTTGATCGATTTGCCTCATTGGATCTAATCCGTTTCAAAACCCTTTGTTTGATCCAATTATTTTTTTAGATCAAAACCAAATTAAACTCATTTTAGTTTAATTTCACTGTTCATAAGTCCGATTTGAGCCCAATATTCAATACAATGCTTGTTACTGTTCATCGTATTTGATTCAGCCCAAACACAATTTGATATTGTTCATCAATAATTTGTTTTTGAGTCCAATCAAAAATATTTGGTTACTGTGCATTCGTGAGATTTCAAAGCCCAATCGATTTTCTATTAACTTTGATTCTAAAATGGTGTGAGCCCAAATTTGATTCCAGTCGTATGGTTTATAAAGCATATCACTGATTTAGTCACACTTCAAATGGTTGTACCGTATAACTCATACTCATCAGTTAATTCTCCTTAATCGATCGCATCTGTGTGTTCATCTCGTTTTCTCGAAATTTTTTTTTCTTATTTCTCTCTTTCTTTCGATTCATGTCGATTGATAATCTGTTAATATGTTTTGATTTCGTGTGATTTGGAACATGATGAAATCGATTCTATACAAGTTCGTGTGAAGGAATCATCAAATTGGTTCTTGATTTTGATGAACTTGTACAAAGAACAGATGAAGGAGGTGAAGAACAGTGATAAAATCGCTTTTTGATCTGAAATAGCACATCAGATTCATCGATTTTATGTTTATAGATAGTTGACTCTAAAAAGTCAAACATGTTTTCTATGGATTGATTCATGGAATTGAAAGAAGAAATTGATGGATTTGAGTTCAATATGCGATTTGAAAGAAGAAATCGAGCTTAATTTGGAGATTAATTGGTTGGATTTGTGATAATGTTAATGAATGATGGAAGGAAATGAAATGAGAACGAACAAACTGGGAAAGATTTGTTTTGGGAGTCGATGGAACAAAAGCGATAGTTTGAAGTCGATGCATCTAGAATCAATCTGTGAATAGAGACTGGAAATTCGTTAATTGGATTAGTGTTTGATTGGATGTTCATTGATGGAGAATGGGAAGAAGACAAACGACGATTTCAAGTTTTGGTATGAGTTTGGATAGTCGATTTTGTGAAGTTAGACTGGAGGTCGAATGTTTCACAGTATCAAGCTTGATTTACTGGGAGTCGATATTGTTTGGATTACTTAACTTTCGCAAGTTTGATTGTGATGATTTTGGAAGAACTGTAAGAAGAGATTTTGAGAATTGGGGAGTACTGTTCGCAAATTTGGGGTTGATCTTGACTGAAACGCGAAGCTTGTTACTAAGAATCAATAATCGAGATCAATTTTGTATGTTCGCAAGGAGTAAGGAAGCTTGATTTTGGGTTGCTGTTTGTAACAATTTTGGATTCGCATATAAATTTTTTGGTTCGCATCTGCAAGGATGATATAGAATTCGCATTTGAAGCAGATCACATGTAAAAGCAAAAATCTTCGCATTTGGTAATACAACCCAAAATCGAGTCCGCATTTGAGTATGTCAAACATGAGTTCGCATCTATTACTTGTGTTCGCATCTGGAATGGAAAAACGGGTTCGCATTTGGTGAAATAATAATGCGAAAAATTGTGCAAATAAAACATGCGAAGCAATTAACTGAAACATGCGAAGTCTTTCATGGTGATTTGGGGAAGAACACAAAAAGTTTCAGTTTACACCCTTATATCTTCACGAAATGACAAAAATTGACCCAACTTCGCAAGTTTGAAGCACATGCAGAAATTGTCAAAACGAGTACATGCAGTTTCGCATTTTTGACAGTTTATACCCAACTTCGCAAAATGACAATAAAAGCTGAAAAAATGCAGAATTTTCAGTTTTGGTCCTTGCAGTTTGTGCGAATTAACGCTTTATGCCCAGTTTCGCAAATGGGCTAGTGTTTCGCATATTTGACTGTTTTTGGCGCAACGGGTCCCTACAAGTTTCAGAAAGTGACAAATTCTACCCGGATTTTGAAAAATCTTGCAACTTTCACTCAAAAAGTCAAAATTTTTCATAAATTGGAAATATTTTGTGACTTTTTCGTGATTGTTTTTCCGTGCAAGATTTTTGGTGATTCATTTTTGGTACACATCAAGGGGGAGTATTGTGAAGATTATTCCTCGGGCGCTTCTCATCCTTAGTGGGTTTTATAATCAATTTTTGATTATAAAAAGGGGGAGAATGATGGGTATTCGAAGCTTCTCAGGTTTGTCGAATATTCATTTGCGGATTTGAAGACCGGTGTTACTTCGAGGGGGAGTTTGGTCTTGATTGCGCTAGCTCGTTGGAGATTAAAGCCGGGACATCCAATCCTAACTTTGAGGGGGAGAATGTTAGGGTGCAAAGTCATGCTTGGATGTATTGTTTTAGGCTTTCCTCTTTGTATGTGTAAATGGGTTGAGTCTTTTCCTATAAAGAGGAAGTGAGTGACTCCCATTATGTAAGAGTTCATATGGAGTGTTAGACTAGAGAGAGAAACTTGTACAAACCCATTTATATATTCTTTCTAGATCTAATATGAGCTTACAAAGAATTATTTACTCATTGTGTTCTTGAATTTGTTTGATGAATCACTAGATCTTTTCTATTCCGCACAAGCCATCAGAATCAACACAACTACATACTATTCACTTTCGTTACGATTTTCAGGGAAAATTAGTATGGATTGAGAATACGTCACTTGGAGGATGCAATTGATGGAGCATTGGAGCCTAATTGAAGCTGGAAACTTTCGAATGATGTTGATGAATGCTTGGAAGCTGCTCTAATCAAAGAAAATGAACGTTCTGCTCGAAATACAAAAAATTTGATTATGTTTATACCCAAAACACGATCATGTGAGAGCCCTACAAATGTGTTTTCCTCATTTTAAAGTTTAAGGAAGAAAGTAGAAAAAATTTGATCGTGGTTCCTCCATAAACACGAATGTGTTTGTGTCACGCTGTCAGAAATCTTTGAAATTCATTTGGGTGCCTTCCCCAAGCTCATCGTGATCGATTTCTGAAAATCTGATCGTGTTTTCCTCAGAAACAAGATAGTCTTTTATTAAAAGTACCAGGAATGTCAACGTACTTCATTAATCGGAATTTTGATTCGCTTTGAAGAGAAGAATGATCGTGCTCCTCAAAAGCAATATCATGGAACACCGACAACTCTCTATACATAAATATAGCACCTTATAACACTTTTGTCACCATAACATGGTTCCAGACGGTTTTGTTACGATTTTATGAAGGTTTTGAGTGAACAACAAAGATCCGAAGAGCACAATTCAGTCTGAAACATTAGTTTAGTAAGATTTATCATTCATAACATAATTTTATAATCTGTAATTCGTTTTTAGCCATTTCAGGCTGAAAACCCTAGATTTCAGTTTCACGAAAGACTCGAATTTTCATGTAAGTAATCATTAAGCACGATTTTTTGTTGTTTTTGTTGTTTAGTTTGATCATTTTTATGCTTAATTGAGTATTTGATTTTTATTTGATTTTTGTTGGCAACTTTAATTTTTATTTAGTCATTCCACTTATTTGATTGTTTAGATCCGTAATCGTATTAAATAATTAGTAAAAGTAACAAATATTAGACCGTTTTTAGTCATGTCAGGCTAAAAACACTAGATT